>NC_046659.1:145364065-145369448 GCF_010883055.1 Belonocnema kinseyi | reverse complement strand
GTCTCTTACTGATTCGCAGTCGGATGTTTTTTTGATCTTCGTTCAATAACTTCGGGACCCATCGGGCACAGATTTTTTTGAAACCAAGATGATTTTTAATGAATTTTTGAGCGCTTCCATAGCTAATGCCCACCTGTAAAGCGATTTCATGAATAGTGAACCGCCTGTCACTTTTAATAAGGTCACGAACTGCACCAATGTTATAGCCAGAGACACTTGATCTTGGACGTCGATTATGACTTACATTTTCCACTCTTTCTCGTCCACTCTTAAACTTTTTGGCCCAATCAAACACTTAAGTTTTAGACAGAGTATCATCCCCATACTGATCCTTTAATCGAGTCAAAATTTCGCACGGTTTAACGCCTTCTTTAGTTAAAAACTTTATTATAACCCATTGTGCAACGGACGCTGGAACCTGTTGCTCACTCATAGCTGTACTGACGAATTGACTGAGTCAAACAGCTCACCAAGCGTTTTACTTACACCTAATACACTACATTACAAGAACCTACACTGTGAGAGTGCTTGCGATTGGCTAAGAAAAGTATTTGTAAAATTCCGGTTTATATTTCATCCACCCTCGTATAAACACCGCTCATAATGCTAGTGATCATTTTCCAAAGGACGCTCTGCTAACTGTAGAAGATCAAGTATTTTATTTAGCTACAGATTTTTCAGTGTATCCTACACATCTGCATAACCATCATATGCCAAATCCAGATTCCCCATTAGGCGATTATCCACCCATCGGTCACATCTATATAATAAGGCCACAAGAAAATAACATGATATACTAGGCAGTCTGATAAGTCCCTGAAAAATGAAACACGGAGAAGTTTTTTTTGGCCAAAGTCGGTTTTATTTTTCAAAATACCCTCCTTTTAGGTCGATACAGCGAGTCCAACGATTTTCTAACTTTTTGATACCGTCCGAAAAGTACTCGATCGGAAGGTCTCCAAAATACGCCTCAGTTTCAACTATGAGCTCCTCATTTGAGTAAAAACGCTTACCGGTGAGCCATCTCTTCAGGTTAGGGAACAAGTAATAGTCGCTTGCAATTTTGCTTGTCCAACCAAGCATGAATGAACAGGCGCATTGTCGTGATGATAAAGCGGTTTTTTCTTCTTCAAATGCGGTCGTTTTTCTGCGATTTCGATTTTCAATCGGTCCAATAATGATGAATAGTATGATCCGATTATGGTTTTACCTTTTTCAAGATAGTCCACGAATATTATGCCATGTGCATCCCAAAATACGGAGGCCATAACCTTTCCGACCCATTGTTGCGTTTTTGGACGCTTCGGAGCACTTTGGCCCGGTGGAACCCATTGTTTTGCCTGTTGCGTTGACTCGGGAGTGTAGTAGTGGATCCAGGTTTCATCCATGGTTATAAATCAGGCGCAAAAACTCGGTCGGCTTACGCGAAAATAATGCCAAATTCTGCTGGAAAGTTGTCACACGAATTCGTTTTTGGTCCACTGTAAGCAAACGCGGCACCCATCGCGCGCAGAGCTTCTTCATGCCCAAAACTGAATGCACGATATTGCCCACACGTTCCAATGATATGCCTACAGCATTAGCTACCTCTCTCAATTTCACTTTGGGATCATTCAACATCATATCATGGATTTTTTCGACATTTTCTGGCGTGGTGACCTCTTTTGGGCGCCCAGATCGTTCAGCATCAACTGTGCTCGTACGACCACAACGAAACTCCGTAAACCACTTATGAATCGTTTCAATCAACGGCGCAGAATCCGGGTAATACTTATCCAGCTTGGCCTTGGTCTCGGATATCGTTTTCTTGCGAAGATAGTAGTGTTTGATCAAAACTCGAAACTCAGATTTTTCCATATTACAAAAAAACTCGGAGGTTAGTCGCTTCTCACTGCTGTAACATGTAAATGTGTAAACATAAATGACTGAAGTTTTGACAGGCGTCATTTGAAGGATCAAGCTCGACGAAAATGGTTCACATTAGTGAATACTAATGTCATCTCTCAGAATTTTCAGGTACTTATCAGACTCCCTAGTATAGTGAACCTTTGAATGAAATGGTGAGAAGGAAAGACCGCAAGCGATACAATTTCCATGCAGTCCACCATCAAAAATGAACTAGGGCGCTTAGGGGACTGTAGAGGGACAACGGGGTTTTTATAGAACCTTACGGTGTGCAACATGGGGTTGGATGATTATTTTACTGACGATTTTTTTCCAACATTTTGTTCTTTATTTTATATTATTTTTTAACGCAACCCAGTATCAATTTGTCTTACTTAAAACATTTTACGTAAAACTTATGGGTGGGAGGGGGGAGCGAAGAAATTGAAAAAAATCATATTACGTCATTTATGGCTGACCTCTATTATTTAAAATCTCAGGTGCGTCACCGAATGTGCTTTAAATATATAATTTAATATACAGACCATGTATTTTGAATCTTATAAATAAAAAAGGCATTGTTTATTCATATCGCAATATTTTTCTCCTCAAAGAATGGCTCTTCGAACCCAACTAATGTGAGTGAATCTGTTTTGGTTACCAATGCAAATGCTTGGTTGAAAATAATTATGTTTTGGTTCTACACGTTTTGTTGAAAATTAATTCCTTTCGAAAAATTGAAAACATTATTTAAATTAAAAAATTATTTCACCCTGAAAAGTTTACCCATTTACTTAAGAATTTATACATTTCGTTAAAAATTCACATTTTTATGTGAAATTAAATTTTTTTTATTGAAAAGTGAAAAAAAAATTTTTAGACATTAAATATTACATATTTCGTTGCATAATATATTTTTTAAAATGAAAAATCTACTTATTTATTTAAGGTATGATTTTCTTTGTGAATAATTTATTTGGTCAAAAAAACAATTACTATTTTAGTTGAAAATAAAACTTTTTTCTAGGTTATTCACCCATTCACCTTCAAAATTTAACAATTCAGTAGAAGATCAAACCTTTTTTTGATAATTGATATTTTTCATTTGAATAGTTACGAATTTCTTTTTATGTTATTCAATATTACATTTTTGATCTGAAAATGTAGCTACTGCATTTTTGGTAGAAATTTTTATATTTTATAAATCGAATATTCGATTGCTTGGAACAAAATTAATATATTTTGTTATAAATTTTTCCATTCGTGTAGAAAATAATTTTTGTTCGTTGTCAATTTATTATTTTGATTGATAACTCAACTGTGTTAGTAAAAAAGTCGTATTCTTCGTTAAACGCAACTTGTTGATTCTTTTTCCTTTATACTTTTTTCAATAACTAAAAACTTATCTTCAATAACTTAAAAGTTTGGACTATTATGTTAAAAACTCATGCATTTTAAAAAAAAATTTCTTTTGATAGAAAAGCCATCTTCTTGCTGGCAAATTTACCTTCAGGAATGAAAATTCAGCTTCCGAGTAAAAATTGAATTGATTTGATTATAGTTTTATTGTTTTGTTGAAAATTTATCTATCTTGTTGACAATTCAATATTTTTCTTGTAAAGTTAGGAATTCGAAGTGGCCTTAGTTTTATTTAATATTGTATACCCACATTACTTAAACTGAATATCTACTGAATTTTAATTACAATGAAAAGGTAATATAAAATTGGTAGGAATACATTCAAGAAATAATTAGTAATGAATTTTATATCATTCAATTAATTAATTAATTGATCGTGCTAATGTATTCATGAATATTTTCTAATACCAGATCTTTTATTATTTTTTATAATTTACTTCATTATGGAAAACTCATTTATTTTTTTAAATATTTTGATCGCTGAAATTTTGCTGCACTTAGATTCTTTTTTTTCTATAATTGAATTATTTTTTATCAATGAGACAGCAAATTAAAAGATAAGGAAAATTATTTAAACTCTTATTTTGTACTGCCTCTATCATGCAATCTGGCACACATTTCATAATTATTGATACTTCTGAATGATACAAATTTTTAAATGTACTTGGTTTATTAATCAGGTAAATGAGGAAACAAAAATCATTTGTCTTTGCTTTAAAGAATAAATAAAGCATGAATCAGAAAGCAGTCAGAAATTTTCGTGTCAAGTCTATAACCAACTTTATCAACGCTTTGATTTCTGTTTTCTATTTTTTGTCCACTGATGACCAATGGAGATTTGCACTAAAATTGTACTCCTTGTGTTCGGGGGCTTCCTGAATTTCAAAGGTAGGTATAATATAATAATAGTAATATTATAATATTATATTATTCAACTAACACTTATGATAATTATGGTCCATACGTTCTGCTTAATGTTCCGTTTTTTTCCTATCCGGGTTTTTAGGAATTACAGTGAAACCTGAATTTAGTGACCCTCCATATAATGTTTCCAAAAACTATAGCTGCGCGGTAGGGATAGATAAGAGTGACTGTTGGAGAATGTTGCGTGTTTACTCAAACGTCACGATACCGAAAGAGAAACAAGAAGGAGAAGAAACAGGAGTGAAACAAAATAGTTCCAAGACTCTGGATTTAATGTCACGCTCAATCACGAAGTTGTCATTAAATCCAGGTTTGACTGTATTTGTTTAAATAATTTACTGTATACATCACAAATCACTATATAAATTACATATTTTTGGTCATAAATTTACATTTTCAAAATAACATCTGGCTTATTTTTCTCGTTTTAATTTAAAGGTCAAAAAGAAGTTTATAGTTTTTAGATTATTCCTAAACTTAACTTTAAAGTAAAGTAGAAATTCAAGGCTTGGTCAGACGTAAACTTGGATCAACAATAATGATTTTTTACTCAATAATTTTCTCTTTTAATTCGTAGTTATCGGAATGAAGTGTTTGATTTAACAAAGTGAAATGTTAACAATCGCTTATGGCTTCAAGGAAAATTTCATCAAACCAGACTATTTTTCATATGCGTCAAGGTTCAATTTATTGCGCTTATCATTGTGAAAACTTTATATGCTTATTTCTAATTTAGGAAAAAGAATTTTAATGCAATAAAGAAGTAACTTCAAATGAGAGGACGGAACATCTTACTTTATGATTTGTAAATACTCTGATAATGAAAATGTCATTTCCGGGATATTAGGAAAGCTTTATGGTTACTCAACATTATTCTTAATTAATTTAGAGAAAAATTTACTATAACATCCTATACAATTTTAGTACATAAGGTATCTACAAGGGTAATCCAAAAAACGCTTTTTTAACTATGGGGCAATTCACCCCCGCCCTCACCCCCCTAGAAAATTTTTTATTTCTGGAGAGAAAAAATCCGTTCTTTTTTTCGTTTATTTTCTGATTTTTTTAAAGTAGAGATCATACTTCAGCTTCAGATCATAACGAGCCGAAGTTTTTTAGGGATTCAAGATGAGCTTCTACAAAATAAGAGCATACC
>NC_046659.1:145361802-145363965 GCF_010883055.1 Belonocnema kinseyi | reverse complement strand
TCTGATTTTTTTAAAGTAGAGATCATACTTCAGCTTCAGATCATAACGAGCCGAAGTTTTTTAGGGATTCAAGATGAGCTTCTACAAAATAAGAGCATACCAATAACTCTGATTTGTACATAATTCACACTTCCTTATGACTTTTTAAGCAATTATTTATTCTTGAATCTTTTTTAAATAATCATATTTTCGGAATTAAATGTAATAGTTGGTACTTTTGCGGATCAGAACTTTTTTAAATCATTATATTATTCTATTAAAAATTGATTATTGTTTATCTATAAAGTTCTAAAAATTAAGCCAAAGATCTCCAGTTTTTTCTTAAATTGGTATCGTAAGAAATTTACAATTCCTCGAAATCATTCAATATTATGATTAATCCAGAAAATACGACTTTTTTAAATTTCAGGAATAAATAATTTGGTGAATTAGTTATATTTATTGAAACAATAAATAATGGTTTAAAAAGTGGTATAATTTCAATTTTTCCATTAGTAATTATTTGTATAAAAAAGGCGATACGAATTGAATTTTTCTAAAAATTGGTCTCCTATGCTACTTTTTGTTAAATAATTACATAATTTTGTAAATTTCTTCTTATGCTTCACAAATTTATATTTCGTTGAAAAAATCTTCAGTTGCTCAAACAGTTTTTTTCAATATATTTGAAAAGTAACATAAAATAGAGTACATATAACTATTTTTTCTTCTGACTGTATACTTTATCAACAATATTTAAACAATGGTATTTTCTGGATTAAACACAATATTAAAAAATTTCGAGAAGTAGCAAATTCTGTTCAAAACATCATGTCATCGTTTCATCAATTTTGATTCTTAAAACGTTTTTAGATATTTTGCAAATTAAGAATAACTGATTCACTAAATAATAACATAATGTTTTGAGTAAACTTTATTACTTAAAATAACATCTAACTATTACATTTTATTCAGAAGATACGATTTTTGCATTTTTTCAGAGAAAATTATGACTTAAATAAGTTAAATTCATTTTCCGAAAATTAACAATATTATGCAAAAATCTGGTTTTTGGGTATTATTGGGCGCATATTTACAACGTTTGCAATGCATCATGAATTGTTCTGTATTTTCCGCGTATTTTATATTCTCTTAACTCATCTGAATCATTCTGAAAACTCTAATAACTTTTGAATGGTGTGAAATATTTGAATTATTTGAATTCTTCTGTAATTGTAGTTGTTCAGAATTTCTTCAAGTCTTTTGTATTTTCTGAACTCTTGTCAATTATTCGGAATTCTCTAAAAACAATTTAATTATCTGAAATATATATATTTATTTATTTATTTATAAATTACATTCTATTGTCTTCATTTTTTGAAATTATCTAAAAACTTTTTAATTCAGTGAACTCTTTAAAACTCTCTAAATTCTTCTGCACTTCTTTGTATTCTTTAGTATTTTCCATTTTTTTAATTATCCTGATTCTTTTGTATACTGTAAACTCATTAAAACACTGAATTATCTTGCACTCTTTGTGTTCTTGAAAATATTCAAAAAATTTAAAAGAGTTTAAACTAACTCAAAGGGAGAATTGAAATTATTAGGAAGAATTCAGAATAATTCACATGGTTTAATAGAATTCAGAAAATTTCAACGGAATTGTTTCAAGAGTTCAGAAAATTTCAACAGAATTAAGATAATGAAGAGAAAGAGAATACCAAACGCTTGATAGAATTCAAAATGTTTTAGAAAGCAGAAGACTTTAGACATTTGAAAAGTTATTAGAGAATTCTGAGTAATTAATGGTGTATTGTAAAGATTTAAAGTGATTAAAGAAAAGCTTAAAAATTTATATAGAATTCGTTTAAAATTCACCGAATTAGAATTATTAGAATAAATTAAAAATAATTCATCGTATATTACAATGATTTCAATTTAACTGAGAAACATTTTTTAAATTTAAGTGATATCTCGTAAATTCAACAAATTCAGCCCAGTTTAAAGAATTCACTCAATTTTAAAAGAAATCAGGATTTAAAGAAATTTAGGAAAATTCCGGAGGAGTCAAAGAATTAAGAAGAATTTAAAGAATTCTGTAGAATTTACAGGGTGCAGAAGAATTCATAGACTTCAAAAGAATTTAAAATTTTCAAAAGAATCTATAGAATTCAAAAGGCCTCA
>NC_046659.1:145351149-145361702 GCF_010883055.1 Belonocnema kinseyi | reverse complement strand
CCAAACCGCTGGAAAAAATGTGTAGAGCGTGAAGGAGACTATGTAGAAAAATAATCAATAGTATTTTTGTATTGTTTTATAAATAAATAAATATTAAAAAAATAATTCCGGTTAATATTTGATTCACCCTCGTATAATTAGGCATTTCTAGAAGTAATCCAGAAAATTTATTTTTGTCTATCATTATGTAAGTATAATGTCTCCCAGGATGAGTTTCGTTAGGTTCTAACCAGTGCACCAGGAAATTTGAATCATATTGGAAGAATTCTCCTTTCAGGACACATTCATCTCTCATTGTTACAGTAGCTTTGCCTTGTAAACCGCGAGGCTGTCCATCTGCACCTAGTTTTCTAAGAAAAATGGACGTTCATTAAGTTTTTCTACACCAGCAATTCTAACGTTTTAGAACATTTAGCAATCATTATTTGAAGAAAATAAACTCTTTGTATGATAATAATAAGAGATATTTCGGGTTTAAGTAACTTAAATTTATTAAAATATTTAGAAATGGTTTTAAATGTCATGAGAGATATGCAAATTGTCCTTTAGTATGTATTTGTATGAAAAATGCCGACAGAAATTGATGAAAAGGTGGGGTGGTGGAGGAGCGTGTTAAAAATAAAATTCATCAGTATCAGATTTTCATTTTGCGGAAATGGAAACTTTTCGTAGGGTGACTGGCCCTTTAGTTCCAAAAGTTTCCATTCAGTTGAAGTTGTTTCTTTATTTCATTTAAATTATTGAGCAGAAATTTATTATTGTTAATCCAACGTTATCTCTGACAAGGCTTACAATTTTTACTTTAATATAAAGTAATTTATTATCAGCTAAAATAATGTACAGAACTGCTATGAATAATCAATTTAATTGACATTTATTGAGCATTTATAGTTTTATTATTAGAAAATGTTTATCGTCAAGTATATACCATTCTTCTCATAAATCTTCAGATAAAGAAATACAGTTTCTAATTCTGCTTCTATTTCGTAAGTTTAATAGTTGTTTGTTAAAGACAATCTGCCCACTTCACGGGCACATTCCCATCGCGCGCTACGCGCGCGGCTCACTTCGCTCGCAAGTTTGAGCGCGCCTAGGACGCGTGACAGTTGAATCCCTCGCTTCGCGCTCGATAATAGGTTACCTCGCGATTCGCGCTCGAACATAATTACACCTTGCGCTTCGCGCTCGAATATTTATTCTTTGCATTTGGAATGCTTGAAAAAAACTTTATCAAAAAGATCTCTTTTAGATAGCAGTATTTATGTGCGTCTTCACATTCTGAATTGTCTACTTAATTAAGTATAGTCGGAGATTAAGTTTCTCAAAGCTCTGTAGGCTTTTAGGAACACATTCTTATCGTGACACTCACGCTGCGTGCTCGATTTCTCAAAGACATTTGTAAACAGGTTTTGCTGGATTTTTTTTCTCGTAAGTTTCGTCGATTTTCCACACATTTTTTTTATTTTATTTTGTTTTCAACGTTATTTATCACGAATAAAAAAAGTACGCGTCCTATGAAGAAGTGATTCTTAACGAAATTGTAGATCTTTTTTGGGATAACCATTTTTCTTAATTCATCTTTTTTTGTATCTTACATAGTTTGTCCACAAAATGGAATTTTTTATTTTCCATTCTTTGTTGTGCAATCAAAATTTGAATTTTCGGTTTTTGAAGAGAATCCAAAAATTTGTTTATGATAATCTTGCAGGGCTTTTAAAAAGAAATGTTTTTCTTCTTTTTGACTTTTTTTCATATCGTGCGTTTTTCGGCTTCAAATTTCGATTTTCGGTTAATTCAAAAAATTTTGAAAACACTCTTACTCTAAGAATTTTCTTTTTATCGAAAAAAGTCATGACGATTAATTGCTTTTCCTTCTTGTTACTATAAATACCCGTACATATAATTTTCAAATTCAGAAAAAGTGGTCTCAAAAATTTTCAAAATGAGATCACTTTTTGATTTTTATCAAAAAGGGCTGCTTCACGAACTCGTCCTTTCCTTGAGGACTTAAAAAAGGTGTGCCAAAAATGAATTTGATTCGTTCATTTTTTCGAGAGTTATCGTGTTTAAGGATGGACGGCCGGACGGACAGGCAGACAGACAGACGCCATCGTGAAAACCTGATTTTCGGTTTCAGGGGGTCTCGAAACGTGGAGATCCGTTAAAAAAGTGTGATGTCAAATTTCCGACAATTCTAATACTTTCTCAATCATATACGTAAAAATTTTCATCCATAAAAATATTAAAATACGGAAAATTATTTAAAATTAATCGCAGAAAGTTCAAGACAATTTAAGTTAATTTTTGCAGTAGTCTACAGACTATAAACTTCTTTTTCAGTTTTACATTAAAAACGAAAAAAAAGCCAGATGTAATTTTAGAAATGTAAATGTATAACTCTAAATATACTTAATTTATATTGCGATTTGTGATTTATAGAGTAAATTATTCGAACAAATATAGTAAAACCTGGATTTAAGATCAATTTTAGCACAGAATGTGACTTTATATCCAGAGTCTCGGAACAACCTTGTCTTTCTCCTGTTTCTTCTCTTTCTTGTTTCTCTCTCTGTTTTAGGACGCTTGTAAAAGCACACAACGTTCTCCCGCAGCCTCTCTCATTCATCCTCACCACGCGGAGATAATTCTCAGAATTATTAAGTGGAGGATCACTAAATCCAGGTTTGACTGTCATTCTTAAAAACCAGTATAGGAAAAAAATCGGCATTAGAATCGCATTGCTTATAAAAAAACTATATATTCCGAATAAAGAACCTTTTTTTATATGTATGTAGTGGTTATATTTGTCAATTCAGAATATTAAAATAGTATAATTTCGATGTTGGGTGTTTCGATAATCAGTTCTGTGGTTACCCGTTTTAAATTGCACAATGCGAAGCATTCCTCTGACTGAAGCCCTTATGAACTAATCATTCCGGTTGTAATCTCTTAATTGAACGCGATTTGGGACGTATGGATTATATTTATCATTAGTATTAATTTTAATAATCTATTACGCTTGAAATTCAGGAAGCCCCCGAAAACAAGGAGTAAAATTTCAGTGCAAATCTTCATTTATCCTTAGTGGACCAAAATATAGAGAACTGGAATCAAAGCTGTGTTGAAGGTTGTGATAAAACTCAAACGAAAATAGAAGAATTTTATCTGATTAATGCTTTATTTATTCTTTAAAGTGTAGAGAGTTGATTTTTTTCCTCATATTCGTGAGCTAGAAATCTAGTGAATGTGAAATATTGTTTGATTCAGAATTATCATAAATAAAAAATGTTTAACAAATTGCATGATTGAGGCAGTAAAAAACAAGGTTTCAAATAATTTTCCTTATCATGTAAGTTACAGTCCCATTTATGAGAAATAATCTATTGATAACGTTAATTATTATTATGTCTATTGTATCTCGCGTTTTGCGCTTTATAATTTATTTCCATCTGGCTTTAAAATTAAAAAGAAATTTGAACCCTATGTACTTATTGGGACTTTTTTTAATACAAAATATTTAATTTTTTGAGTATTTAAATTTAAATTGTACAAAATTCAAGTTTTTCCACAATATTAAATTTTTTAGCCTGAAGTGCAGAAGCAATATGATTCATTGATAAGTTTGTACCGTTGTCTACAATTATAGTAATGAGGTAGCGTTTGTATTTGAGACATCATAATTAATTTATTTTGTGGTCATTTTTGTAAAGTTTTTTAGATTTCTTCTTTCTAAATAGGGCATACATTTTTAACGTAAAGTTACTAGTATTAAAATTTAAAGTTATATATCAGCACTATTAGATAACTAAATAATTAAATGATACTGAAATCATAACTAATCATTTCTTAAATTTATTTCTAAAGTCCATAAAGTTGAAAACTAATTTAGACCAATATTTATGTAATATTTTTATATACTTAAAATTCAGTACATATTTATTTAAATTAATGTGAGTATGCTGCATTAAATAAAATCCAAACCACTTTAAATTCCTAACTTTTAAAGTGAAATATTGAACAGTCAACAATACAGATAAATTTTCAATCATGAAGATTCATTTTCAACCAAAAGACGAATTTTTTCAAAAATATATGAGTTCTATAGCAAATCATTACAATTTGTATTAAAAATAGGTAAGTTTAAAATCAAAAATAGGAATAGCTGAAGTTCTAGTTCAAAAAAAAAAATTATTAAAGAAAAAAGAATTATCAACCGAAATGATGAATTTGTCATAAGCAACAATTAATTTAATTAATTTAATATTGAATAACATTAAAGTAAATTCGTACCTATTCAAGTGAAAAATATCAAATATAAAAAAAGGTTGAACAAATGAGTAGATTTTTCATTTAAAAAAATACATTTTTTAACGAAAGATGTAAGAGCTAATGCCTAAATTTTTTTTACTGTTCAATCAAAAAAATTAAATTTAACATAAAAATTTGAACTGCTAACGAAATGCTTAAATATTTTAATAAATAGTTCAACTTTTCAGGGTGAAATAATTTTTTAAACTATATAACCTTTTCAAGTTTTCAAAAGTAATGAATTTCCAATCAAAAACCTGTAAAATAGTTGATTTAAAAAATTTTAATTTTCAATCAAAAACCTCAGTCGAAAACCAGAAAGCCTGAATTTTCAACAAAATAGTTGAATTCTGAGCCAAAACCTAATTATCTTCAACCAAGCTTTTGCACTTGTAACGAAAACGGATTCATTCTTAATCACAGAATAATTTTCTATCATGAAGGACGAATTGAAAAAAAAAGAATTTTCGATCAGAAAAGATCAATTTTACATTTTAAATATCAATTTTTGACCTGAAATTAAATACTTACATTTTTAGTTAAGAAATAAATTCTGAAGAAATGAAACGAGTTTTCAAATCAAATGATGAATTCTTTCGACAAGAAAATAATGTTAAAGAAAAAAGTTCCACATTCAAACAAACAGTTAGCTTGACATCCAAGAAGATGATTTTTTAACAAGTAGCTAAAGCTCGAACTAAAAACTTACACATTTAACCAACAGAAATTAGTTTTGAACAAGAGTTGAATTTTTAAACTGAAAAAAATTAATTTTTAACCAAACAGAAAGTTACTTTTTATTACTTTCCTACCAAAATAGATGATTTAAAAAAAGAAGCTGCATTTTTACATCAGGAGAAATTTTTTTCAATTTTCTTCAAACCTTTACAATACAACATGCATTATTTCTTATTTATCGATGTATTTTGCATTCTCTGAATTCTACTTAATTGTCTGCATTTTCCTTTAATTCTTCTCGATTGCCTGAGATCTTTTGAATTCTATATATTCTTTTGAAAATTGTGAATTCTTTTGCACCCTGTGAATTCTTCAGAATTCTCTAAATTATTCTTAATTCTCTGAATCCTACTGAATTTTCCTGAATTTCTTTAAATCCTGATTTATTTTAAAATTGACTGAATTCTTTAAACTGTTCTGAATTTGTTGAATTTACGAGATATCACTGAATTTCTAAAAATGTTTCTCTATTAAATTGAAATCATTATAATATACGATGAATTACTTTTAATTTATTCTAATAATTCTGGCTCGGTGAAACTCAAACGAATTTTATAAAATTTTCAAGCTTTTTTTAATCACTTTAAATCTTTACAATACACAATTAATTACTTAGAATTCTCTAATAACTGTTCAAATGTGTGAAGTCTTCTGTTTTCTGAATTCTGTTGAAATTTTCTGAACTGTTGAAGCAATTCCGTTGAAATCTTCTGAATTCTGTTGAACCATGTGAATTCTTCTGAATTCTTACTAATACTTTCGATTCTCCCTCCGAGTTAGTTTGAACTGTTTTAAATCTTTTAAAAATGTTCATGAACTCAAAGAGTGTGAAACAATTCAGTGTTTAAACAAATTTACAATTTACAAAAGAATCAAGATAATTGAAAAAAGGAAAATACAAAAGAATACAAAGAAGTCAGAATGTTTGAGAAAATTAAAAAACTCAGAGAACTTAAAAGTTTTGTAATTCAGAAAAATTCAGGGAATGCAGAAAAATCAGACAATTCATAATGATTTAGCGAATTTGAAACAATTCAGAGGATTCAGAAGAGTTACCAGAGTGCAGAAGAATTTAGAGAGTTTGACAAAGTTCACTGAATTAAAAAGTATTTAGATAATTTCAAAAAAATGAAGAGAATAGAAAATAATTTATAAATAAAAATATTTTAGAGAATTCAATTATTTTAGAAAATTCTGAATAATTGAGAAGAGTTCAGAAAATGCAAAAGACTTGAAGAAATTCTGAAAACTGCAATTACAGAAGAATTCAAATAATTTAAATATTTCAGACAATTCAAAAGTTATTAGAGATTTCAAAATGATTTAGGTGAGTTAAGAGAATATAAAAGACACCAAAAAAACACAGAACGATTCATGATGTATTGCAAACGTTTTAAATATGCACCAAATATTACCCAAAAACCAGATTATTGCGTATTATCTTTAATTTTCGGAAAATACATTTAACTTATTCAAGTGATCATTTTTCCCAAAATATGCAAAATTCGTATTTTCTAAATGAAATGTAATAGTTAGATGTTATTTGAAGTAATAAAGTTTACTGAAAGCATTATGCTATTATTTAGTTAATCAATTATTCTTCATTTGCAAAATATCTAAAAATGATTTAAGACTAAAACGTGATGAAACGATGACATGACGTTTTGAACAGAATTTGCAACTTCTCGAAATCTTTTAATATTATGTTTATTCCAGAAAATACGATTGTTAAAATATTGTTGATAAAGAATACAGTCAGAAGAAAAAATAGTTGTATGTACACTATTTTATATTAATTTTGAAATATATTGAAAAAAACTGAACAAATAAAGATTTTTCAAAAAAATATAAATTTCCTAAACATTAGAGGAAATGTACAAAATTATGTAATTATTTAACAAAAAGTATCATAGGATACCAATTTGAAGAAAAAATTCAATTTCTGTCATCTTTTTTCATAAGAATAACAAAGGTCCAAATGGTTTTGTTTTTGGCATGTGGAGGGTTATTTACAAAGTAATCTTGTACGTAGAATCCGAATCAGGGGTCAGAATTGCCCATCACGTCAGGATTTTAAGATATTTGAAGTTATGTACCAAAAAATGGCGTTTTTGGCTATTTTTAAGTTAATGTACCCTACACTTTCCAACAACTTACATGACCAAAGATTCCATTTTTTTCTTCGGTTGGTAGCCGATGCTAATTTTTGTTGAATAATTACATAATTTTGTACACTTCTTTTAGCGTTTAACAAATTTCTATTTGTTCAAATAATTTTTATTTGCTTAAGCATTTTTTTCAATAGCTTTCAAAAATAGTTTAAAAAGAAATAAATTCAATTATTGTTCTGACTGTATATTTTGTCCAAAATATTCTAAAAATCGTATTTTCTTAATTAAATATAATTTTGAATTGTTTTCAGAAGTGCTAAATTCTGTTACAAGCCTCACGTACTTGTTCTAACCATTTTTATTCATAAACCATGACTCTGACAAGGCTCTGACAAGGCCTCGAATTTTTACTTTACTTTAAAGTCATTTATTTTTAGCTGAAATTATTTACAGAGTTTAGATGTTCCGCTCGTAAATTTTCAAATAATATTATTTCAAATAATAATAAATAGTTCGCAAATAGTTTAGTTGGCTACATGCGTTATTTCCTACAAATCAGCAAATACAAAGCTGTAAAAATATGTCAAAACGTTTATGATCCCTTGATACTAACCGAAATTACGATGCAAAAAAATATTAAAATAGAGAAAATAATTTCAAATAAATCACAGAAAACTAAAGACAATTATAGTGAATTTCAGAAATAATCTACAAACTATAAACTTCTTTTTGACCTTTAGATTAAAAACCAGAAAAGTGAGTCACATGTTATTTTAAAAATTTAAATGTATGACTTTAAAAATATGTAATTTATACAGCGATTTATGATTTATACCGTAAATTATTTAAACAAATACAGTCAAACCTGGATTTAATGACAATTTTATAATTGAGCGTGACATTAAATCCAGAGTCTTGGAACTATTTCCCGTGTAGGAATTCAAATGGGGTATCAGTCTGGTTCTCGACTAGTTGACTCTACTTAAAGTCGGGGGCTAGTCGGGCCATCTTAATAGCCCCCGACCAGTAGCGTCACGATATATTCGCCGGGGGCTATTCAGGTGACCTGAATTTAGGGAATTTTCCCCAAAGTTTAGTAGAGAAATTCCCCAAACATCCGTGTTTAATATTTACCAAACTCCCCAAAATTTGTGGAACATTCCCTAAAAGTTTGTCATATCACTGATTATTTACGGAAATCTCCAAAAACTTTTTTTAAATACTTAAAAGTGCTAAAATCTACCCATCATTTAATAAGGAACTTATCCTACGCTTAAAGATGCACAAATTTATGTAACCAATATTTCCCAAAATTTGTGAAATATTAATTTTAAAAAAACTTCAACTGAACGCAGCAATGGAAGAGCTTCGCTCTGAAGGAACCGCCATGTTGGTCACGGTAGTCTCTGTTCTACTTAATTATGCTTTATTACCTGATTCGCAATGATTAGCTTAATTTAACCCACAGCTTTTGTATAAAGTATCACAGATAATGACGTGCGCTTACAATAAGCTAGGAATAGATAATAATTGCCAATTATTTAAACAATTTTTATAAACAAATGCACATTTTGACCATTTTTTTATGAATAGCTCCGTTTTTTGCGGAATCAATGCAAAATGTCTTGCAAAAGACTCTTTGCTGACATATTTTTAATAGTGACAGAAACTGGTAATTATTTTTTAAAAATTTATGAACAAATGCACATTTTCCCCATTTTTTTAATATTCTAGATTATTTTGCAGAATGAACTGAAAATGTCTTGGCAAAGACTGCTTGCAAATAAATCTTACTTGAAATAAAATAAATAAGTAAAGCAAACAAAATCAGGACCGACTTGAAGTTGCTGCAGCTACAAATAAATTGTTTTTGGTATCAACTAAACCTAAAAGCAGTTGAATGTAGCAGCAACAACTTCAAGTCGTTGTTCATTTGTTTTTCTGCATTTGTTTTATTTTGCTTCTTGGAAGACGTTCAAAAATAGACTGCAGACATAATTTGAAATAGCGATCCACAATCAAAATGTGACGAAGTAGATTTGATTTGGGATAATATTAATGCTACGTCTTCTCTTGATGAAATTTAGTTAATGGTTATAAGAAAAAAATCAGTTGACTCTTCTATGCCTTTGTATAATAGAAAATGGAAAAGTGTCTGTAGGAAAAAAGAATTGTTTGTTCAAAATCATACTGCATTCTTAGAAGCAGAGTTTAAGGTACCTTTTTCTTGCCCGCCTATCCAATGAAAAGTTTTAACTAATGTTCTAAAGAGAGGAAGAACACGATTATCATTTGAAGATGGATCCGAAAAGACGAAGAAAAGTCGCGTCCAAGAACTTGCTTCAAATTATAGCAAGGAAGAATTATCCAAAGCACTTTTATTGATCAAAAATGAGTCCGATAGCGAATATCGGACACAGTTTCGTAAGGAAGATGATGACAAGAGTAAATTGTAAAGAATCTTAGCGATGTACGTGGATTTAGGTCTGTCGAAGAGGAAATACGAAAAGCTAACAAAGTATAATGAAGAAATGACTGGCAATGTTTCGTATCCGCCGTATTTAAAGATCTCCGAAGCAAAAAAAGCTTGTTATCCAGGAAACGGTGAACATATAGAGACATCTAATATAGGAGCAAGTGTCCATTTCATAAGTTTACTGGGTCATACAGTTAAGCGAATCTTGTTGCAAATGGAAAAAGACGTCAGCCAAAAGGGTACGAATTTCTACGGACAGTCGACGCCAAGTAGACGCCGATCCAAAAAATGTTGCAGGTATATTTCCCAAAAAATTTTCGACAAATTCGTAGGATGAAGAGAGATATATTGATAGTAGAAATTCTTCATCAAGTCAACAATTTGAATTTAGTACTTGCAGTCATCAGACGTGTCTCTGAAGTTATTTTAAACCTCTATTTAGCATACCTTTAGCCTTTCTTATTGTATTTTAATTTTTAATGGCAGAAAAAAATTATTCTAGTACTTTTTCAAAATTAATAACTCGACTAGCCCCCGATTAGTGTCCGACTTGTAATAAGGCCAAATGGGGTTATTTCCACACGGATTTGTTTCACTCCTGTTTTTTTCTCCTTCTTGTTCCTGTCTCTGTTTTGTGACGCTTGAGTAAGCACCGCACATCCTCCCGCAACCCCTCTCACACATCACCACTGCGCGGCGTTAATTATCGGAAACATTAAATGGAGGATCACTAAACCCAGGTTTGACTGTAATTCCTAAAAACCGGGGTAGGAAAAAAACAGGAGCAGATTCGCATTGCGCATGAAAAATTTCACTTCATTCTATAGCATGTAGTAGCTAGAAATTGGATAGTTTCACGCAAAATTAGTTGATAATAACCAGGTGGAATATATTACAAGAAACTGAAGCTCTTAGAATCT
>NC_046659.1:145348747-145351049 GCF_010883055.1 Belonocnema kinseyi | reverse complement strand
TTCTATAGCATGTAGTAGCTAGAAATTGGATAGTTTCACGCAAAATTAGTTGATAATAACCAGGTGGAATATATTACAAGAAACTGAAGCTCTTAGAATCTAATTATTGTAATAGAAATCTCTTAAGTAAATATGAGTGAGAACGTATGGACCATAATTATCATAAGTGTTAGTTTAATAATATAATATTATAATATCGTTATTATTATATCTTACCTACCTTTGAAAGAATAAAGAAAATAATTATCAACAAGCTACATTTTACGATAAATACAACTTTTTTAACTCCACACTTGAGTTATCGAGCAAAATAATAAATTGGTAATAAACAAAAATTATTTTCTACCTAATAACAAAATTTTCAAGAAAATATAAGAATTTTGTATCAAGCAATTGAATATTCAACCTATAGAAAATAAAAATGGCTACTAAAAATTCAGTAGCTAAAATTTCAGATAAAAAATTTAATATTGAATAGCATGCAAACAAATTCTAAACTATTTAAGTGAAAAATATCAATTATCAAAAAAAGGTTTGACCTTCTACCGAATTGTAAAATTTTAAAGGCATATTGAATGATTTTTTTGGCAAAATAAATTTTCCACAAAGAAAATTATACCTTAGACAAATTAGTAGATTTTTCATTTGAAAATATATATTTTTCCACAAAATAGGTAATATTTAATGTCTAACATTTTTTTTACTTTTAACGAAATATGTAATATTTAATGTCTCAAATTTTTTTTTATTTTTTGATCAAAAACAATTTTAATTTAACATAAAAATTCGAATTTCAACGAAATGTTGAAATGTTTCTAAAAACATTTAAACTTTTCCGGGTGAAATAATTGTTTAATTCAAAAAATGTTTTCGATTTTTCGAAAGTAATAAATTTCCAACAAAACGTGTAAAATAGTTTATATAACAAAAATTTGAATTTTTTTTTTCAAAAACTTCAAGCGAAAACCAGAAAGCATGAATTTTCAACAAAATATTTGAATTCTGAAACAAAACCTAATTATTTTCAACCGACCATTTGCATTTGTAAGGAAAACGGATTCACTCTTCATCAAAGAATAATTTTCTACGAAGAAAGACGAATCAAAAAAGAAATGAATTTTCGATCAGAAAAGATCAATTTTACATTTTAAATATCAATTTTTGACCTGAAATTAAATACTAACATTTTTAGTTAAAAAATACATTCTGAAGAAATGAAACGAGTTTTAAAATCAAATAATGAATTTTTAAAATCGGATATTAATGTTTAAGAAAGAAGTTGCACATTGAAACAAAGTGTTAACTTGTCATCTAAGAAGGTGATTTCTTACCAAATGGTTAGAAAGTCGACTAAAAGGTTATACATTTAACCAAAACAATTAATTTTTTAACAAGAGTGGAATTTTCAAACTAAAAAAAATTAATTTTTACTCAAGAAGGACACTTTTTTATTATAAAATTAAAATTTTAAATTAAAAATTAAACTTACAAAATAGAAAAAAAACAACTACACTCTTATAAAAATTAATAAATTTAAAAAAGTTTTAACTTCAAAAATAATTAGGTAAAGTGTATTGTTTACTATTCATACTGTATATACTTAAGTTGTAAGAGAAATTTGGATTTTGTACACATTGTTTGGGTTTGAATAGCTAGTCTTGAAGGAAAAGAATTATTGCGATATTGTTTAATAGTGCCTTTGTTTATTTATAAGATTCAAAATATATGATCTGTAGATTGAATTATATATTCAAAGGACATCCTGTGACGAACCTAAAATGTTAAAGAATAGAGGTCGTCCATAAATTACGTAAGACGATTTTTGTCCCACCCCCATAAATTTTACGTAAAATGTTTAAAGTAAGACAAATTTTTGGAAAGCATGATTTACGCCCATGGCATCACGTATTACATTCTTACAGATATAATCAAATTTAATTAACTGATCAGCTTAGGTGGAAGAATAAAATTGTATAATTATTGAATAAACAAAAAACAAAATCATTAATTAAATAAGCAGTGAAAAGTTTGTGAATATTTCGGACAAAAAGGTATGCCTAAAATTCAATTGATAATCTGTTGCGTTAAAAAAGAATATAAAATAAAGAACAAAATGTTGGAAAAAAATCGTCAGTAAAATAATCATCCAACCCCATCTTGCACACCGTAAGGTTCTATAAGAAACCCGTTGTCCCACTACAGTCCCCTAAGCGCCCTAGTTACTTTTTGCTGGAGGACTGCATGGAAATTGTATCGCTTGCGTTCTTTCCTTCTCACCATTTCATTCAAAGGTGCACTATAT
>NC_046659.1:145342751-145348647 GCF_010883055.1 Belonocnema kinseyi | reverse complement strand
TGGCATATGATGGTTATGCAGATGTGCAGGATACACTGAAAAATCTGTAGCTAAATAAAATAGTTGATCTTCTACAGTTAGCAGAGCATCCTTTGGAAAATGGTCACTAGCATTATGTGTGGGGTTTATGTAATTAGGCATTTCTAGAAGTAATCCAGCAAATTTAGTGTTGTCTATCATTATATAAGTATAATGTCTCCCAGGATGAGTTTCGTTAGGTTGTAACCAGTGCAGCAGGAAATTTGAATCATATTGCAATAATGTTCCTTTCAGGACGCATTCATCTCTCATTGTTACAATAGCTTCAACTTGTAAACGGCGAGGCTGTCCATCTGCACCTAGTTTTGTAAGAAAAGTTGACATTTACAAAGTTTTTCTACACCAGCAATTTGAACCAGCAATGTACCAGGACATTCTGCATGTAAACCATCTATTTATATTAAGTTGACCATTTAAGCGTCTAGTCAAATGGTCAACTTAACATGAATAGTTGGTTTACATGCAGGATGTCCTGGTATTCAAGATACTTTTTTATGTGTCGAAAATCATAATGAAAGTTTGCTTCAAACTTCATGGTTAATTAGTAATTGAGCATTAAGGGCCGATTCCACCAGCTGTGATTAAATCCATGCTTATGATTAAATTATGTTTAAATCACTTAAATCATGATTATTTTTTAATCATCGCTTTAATCACGATTAGCTTGTGGCGCGTTTCACCATGAATTTTTAACCTGTGGTTAGCCAACCGTATGCTCTGTTCGCAATAAGTCTAGTTTCTGCGTGTTTCGATTGTAATGGTGATTCTGATTGGCTGATTTTGAACTTGTATTCGCGCGCAAATTATACCTAGACTACTCACGAACGACGAGCGGCGACGTGTTTTTCTTATGTACACCTTTTTCATATAAATTGACAGGAATGAGTTATCGATTAAAATTGAATATAAGTTGTGTGAGTACAAGATATCGTTATAAATTCGATCAAATTTTCACACTATACTTGAATTTCAACTTGGAGGTTATGTTGACTCCCGTTAAGCGCTGATTAACTTTCTAACCAGCCAAAAATGGCCGGTTAAGTTAATCGACGATTAGACTTCTTTAATCATGTTTTAAAACTTTCAGGAACGCAATCTGCTGATGAAACTAAGTTAATCAATGATTAAAATTTGATCACAGTTGGTGGAATCGGCCCTAAGGATTAATTAATTAGAAAGAGGCATCGGATAAAATGCAATCCATGTGTGACTGACGAGCGTGTGTGTACAAAGAAACTAAGGCTCCTTAATTTAAAATTTGCAGGAATTTTTCTTCTTCAAAATTTTTTTAAAGCTTTTTTTTTAATTTTCTTGAAAATTTTACAATGCAAAATGCATTATTTTTCATTTCTTAGGTCTTTTGTATTTTCTGAATTCTGCTTGCTTAAAGTTGTTTCTTTATTTCATTTAAATAATTAATTACAAATTTATTCTTGATGCTCTAACGTTATTTCTGACAAGACCTAAAATTTTTACTTTACTTTAAATTCATTTATTGTCAGCTAAAATAATGCCTAGAATTGCTATAAATAATAAATTCATGTTCCTTTAACATTTATTGTTTTATTATTACAAAATGTTTATCGTCAAGTATATTTCCATTCCGTTAATAAATTTTCAGATAAGGAAATACAGGTTATAATTCGGCTACTATTTCGATAGTTTAATAATTGTTTGTTGAAGATAAACGTTTAGTTCAAAATGCGTTATCTCATATGAATCAGCAAACATAAAGCTGTAAAAATGTGTCGAAACGTTTATGATCTCTTTATACGTATAAAAATTTCCATCCATAAGAATATTATAATAGGGAACATTATTTGACCCTTAAATTAAAAACGACAAAAATAAGCCAGACGTTATTTCAAAAATGTGAATGTATGACTCGACAAATATGTAACTTATATAACGATTTGTGATTTATACAGTAAATTATTTAAACGTATACAGTCAAAATTAGATTTCAGGTCAATTTTAGGACTGAACGTGACATTAAAACCAGAGTCTCGTAATAACTTTGTCTTTCTCCTTTTTTTCCCTCTTCTTTCTCTCTCCCTCTCTTTCTCTTGTGACGCTTGAGTAAGCACGCAATCGTTCTCCTGCAGCCCCTCCCTCCCTACCCACCGCGCTGCGATAATTCTGAGAAATATAAAATGGAGGTTCACTAAATCCAGGTTTGACTATAATTCCTACAAACCAGTATAGGAAAAAAATCGGCATCAGATATATTTCAAAGAAGAAACCTTTCTTTATATATATCTAGGGGTCATATTTGACTATTTGGAATGCTAAAATAGTATAATATATAAGACTTACGCTTGAAATTCAGGAAGCCCCCGAACACAAGGAGTAAAATTTCAGTGCAAATCTTCATTTATCCGCAGTGGACAAAAATATAGGGAACTGAAATCAAAGCTGTGAAGAAGTTTGTAATAGAACTGAAACGAAAATGGTTGAATGTTATCTGGTTACTTCATTATTCACTCTTTAAAGTATAGATAGTTGATTTTTTAATACACACATACGGGAGCAATAAATCTAGTAAATATAAAAAGAGTTTGACTCAGAATTTTCAAGAATCACGAAATGTTTACCAAATTGTATAACAGAGGCCGTAAAAAACCAAATTTCAAATAAGTTTTCTTATCTCTTAAGTTGCTGTTCCATTTATGAGGAATAATTTCATGATAACAATAATCATCATAATTTATTCACAACTGATAATTAGGCGTCTATCGTATCCTGCGTTTCGCTCTTTATGGTTTATTTCCATCTGGTTTTTAAATTAAAAATAAATTTGAACCCTATGTACTTATTGGGACTTTAAAAACATATTTTAATTTAAGGGACCTAAGTCCCTATATACTAGATTTTTATTATTTAATTATTTAATACACTATATTCAATGTTTTGAGTATTTAAATTTAAGTTGTACAAAATTCAAGTTTTCCCACAATACTAAGTTTTGTAGTCTGAAATGCAGAAGCAATATACAATAAGGATTTATTGATAAATTTTCATCATTGTTTACAATTACAGTAATGAGGTAGTTGACGTTAGTCAAGTCGTTAACTGAAAATATTCAAATGATGTCTTGCCCTTAATTTTGAATTATAGTAATCTTAAATAAAATAATTTTATGTTATATAGATTTACTTAATGCATTTCTTTAGAATCTGATTTCAAAATATTTATAAATATATTAGCACTAACAAATAACTAAATAATTAAATGATACTAAAATCATAACTAATCATTTCTTGAATTTATTTCTAAAGTCCATGAAGATGAAAACTAATTTAGACCAATTTTTATATTATATTTTTATATAGTTAAAATTTAGTATATATTTATTCAAATTATTGTGGGTATACTATATATAATTAAATTTAAACCACTTTACAATACAACGAGCATTATTTTGCATTTGTCTAGGTCTTTTGCTTTCTCTGAATTTTTAAAATTGTTTGACTTAAGATACAAATTTGTTACAATCTTTTTAATTGCCTGAGAGCTTTTAAATTCTCAACCTTATTTTAAATTTCTGAATTCGTCTAAATCCTTTAAATTGCTTTGCACCCTGTCAATTATTCTGAATTCTCTAATGCCTTTTTTAGTCTCTAAACTCTTTTTAGTTCTCTGAATTATTCTGAATTCATCTTAATCCTTTTAATTTTCAGACTTCTTTTGAAATCTCTCGATATCACTAAATTGTCAAAAATATATTTTAATTATTTCGAATTCATTAGAATACCCTTCGAGTCATTTAGAACTTCATTATATCTTAAAATATTTTTGAGAACTCACAGAGTGCAAAATAATTCACAGTGTTTAAAACAATTTACAGAATTCAAAAGAATTTGGATAATTGAAAAAAATAAGTAAATAAAATATAATACAAAGAATTTAAAATATTTCAGGGAATTCAAAAAATTCAGTGAACTCTGAAGTTTTACAATTTAGAAGAAATTAGGAAATTTAGAGAAATCAGGGAATTCAAATAATTTACAAAAATTTAGTTAATTCGTAAGAATGTAGAGGATTCAAAAGAATTCCCAGAGTCTGAAAAAAAGTTTGAAAGAATTTGGTGAATTCAAAACAATTTAGATGATTTAAAAAAATGAATATAGTACAAAATAATAAATAGAAAACAAAATATTTTACAGAATTTTAATAATTTTAGAGAGTTGATAATAATTTAGGAGACTTTAGAGTAAATCAAAAGACTTAAAATACAAAAAACTGGTTTATTTTTCTCACTGTTTAACGCATAGGAAAAATATATAAATTATTTTTTGATTTTTTAATCAAAACTGAAGAGATTTAAACAATTATTATCACCAAAAATATATTCAAAATCATATTTTATGAATTAAACATATTATGGAATGATTTTGAGGGGCTTTAAATTCTGCTGAAAGTTTCATCTTATTGTTTAAACAAATTATGTTTTTTGCTGCAAATTTCCTTCAAATTAAGTATTCTACTCTATATAAATATAGAAACTGAAACCCTTAGAAACTGATCATTCCAACTGTTATCCTATGCGCCTATCGAGCACCAGAGAAGATCATTCATATTCTGGAACAGCTCACGTGATGAACATGTTACCTTAGATATATCAAGAGCAATATCCTACGGCGTAAAATTTTTGATATCTGTTGGATATTCCAAGAATATCTCAATTAGTCCCTAAAATATTCTATTAGTGTCGCTAATTCGTGTGCAGATGGTGTTCTATGCATGTCGATATATCTTATTCTACGCATTATGTATTTTGGATTCCGTAAATAATCTTAATAAGAAATAAACATTTTCAATTCAGCAGAATAATACCTTTGTTCAAAAAATGTACGCACGTGATTCATAACTAAGGATATATACAATACATTCTGATGCAAAACCATGCTATAAACATTCTACGAATATTGTTGGCTTGTGTAACAATATTTTTAGCTACATTAAAGGATAAATTTTGCTGGATTAGCTATACTTTTTTTAAGATGTTCGCGCTACTTGATACTTGAAACTTCAATTCGAATAATTGTAAAATATATTAAACTTCAGATGAAGATTATTTAAATTTTGGGGAAAGCGCGGTCGAGAGCTCAGTAGAAAATCTATGTGGGTTTGCTGGAAAGGGACGAAGGAATTACTGACGTTCGGGAAACTTTAACTGCCTGTTTTCTAAGTTAGAATCTTCTGTAAATAAAAAAAAATGATACACAATCAGCAGCACACACTCACATACACATTGGTCAGTCACAGTCAATCAAACTATAATTTACTCGCAAACAACTCACGACACCTATAACTTCTTATATCTATAACCACTTAATATACTCATAAATAAACCTAATGCTACACATATAAGACGCTTTCGACGAAATCACGCAGATGCACACACCGCGCTAAGAGATATACAATTTGAAACTTTCTCACACAGAAACTTCGGGCATTGATTCATTAATTGTGAGAAACAGAGATCAAAGGTGAATCAATGATGTTGTGTTGCCGAGGTTAAAAAATACTCATTTAACTCATCTTTAGGCAATATTTTAAGTATAGGAATAAGAACAGTGCTAATGATGTAGTGCACTTGACTGCATCCCAGTACGGCTATGATGGTGTAAAAACTAGGTTTTGTCCAATATGTCAAAGCATGCTGCTCTCATCAGATTACTTGGTTACATTAAAAATGCATCCGTGACTGCACATCAAAAAAAAGAATCAATTTTGTTGCAGAGCTGTTTGCTTCTGATTTTTTTAAAGTAGAGATCATACTTCAGCTTCAGATCATAACGAGCCGAAGTTTTTTAGGGATTCAAGATGAGCTTCTACAAAATAAGAGCATACC
>NC_046659.1:145339105-145342651 GCF_010883055.1 Belonocnema kinseyi | reverse complement strand
TACGCTGGGCGTACAGATGCACCTGAACAACCTATTTGAAGTTACATTTTGACGCTTAATGCATCAGGGGAGCCAACCCAACCACTCAGAAATGATAGTTTTCAGATTTTTTTTGGAGGGTTTGCGCACCCAATCTCGATTTTGCCACATAGTGGAACGCTTGAAACGGGCAAAAATATTACCCAAATCAAGAAAGTGGGGATTTGAAATTTTGTTTAAAAAATCCATGTTCAAAAAATTTGACAATATAGAGCAGGTGTCTTCAGCGAGGGTAAATTTCGTCCCAAATACTTATTTGCAAGATATCTCGTTTGCACCACTACGCCGGCTTACTCAGCATGGGAAAATTCTTCTTATTCCTTTCTGACTTCATGCGCACTGAGCGCTAAGTGCCATTAGTACGAGGTGATTGTAGGTGTCAGTGTGGAATGTGGTTAGGGTGGGTTTACAAGGTATGACGGGGAATGTAAAATAAGAGATAAGAGTGGGGTCTAGGATATTTTAAATGAATATTCTTATAGGTCGAAGACAGCGTGTATGAAAAAATTAGCTATCAGGTTTAGCACCTCCTGATCGCCCGAAAAAGCAATAGCAGTTATATTATAAGATGGAAATGTTTGTCTTTCAATTAGTTCTTATCTTGTTTGTTCAAAAATAAGGGCAGTTTCCGGGCAAGAACTGAATATGTAGTTAATGTTTTGATTTCCATAGCCACATATGCATTCGGGGAAATCTATTAGATTATATTTTCGATATAGGAAATCATTTGCTCTAGTATGGCCAGTTCGTAATAGATACCTGAATGACTTGAAATCCAAATCATGAATATTTCGAAATTAGCTATGTTGGGGAGGAAAAGTGATTGTTTTAGTCTTAAAAGTGATATGTTATCGGTATCTTTTAGCGGGGCCAGTATTGACAAAACCGCCCGTCAAGAGTCAGTGAGAATAATTGCTTTCTTTGTATTCGTAATTTTTATGAATTTGATCCCTTTTTCAATTGCAAACATTTCCGCACAGAGCACCGACGTTAATCCATATCGCCGAAAGGACTGTGAATAATTATCTGAGGTCGAGACAAAGGCTGCACCACATCGGGATTCCAAAAGATTTCCTGTGTTTTCTGTTTTGGATGCATCTGTGAAAACTGGACTGAAGTTCGCAAATTTGTTTTAAATGAAATTGGCCAGCATTTGATCCGGGTTGGTAGATTCTGTTAAATGAGCACCGGAATCGAGATCGATATTTGGTTCAAATGTTAGGATTTTTTTAGGGAAGTTAAAAATTGCGTGCTAAGGGTGTGAATTAATTTTTGTTAAGGTGTCTTTATGTACTACCCATTTACGATATATAAAAGGAATCTTGTAATTTAAAATTTTATTTTGGGCTTGAATTGAGTAGTCCAGGCTGCTCAGTTTGTTAAATACGGGGTTTTTATTTATAATTTTGAATTTATATAAAAACCTGTCCCTTAGCATTTTTCGTATTAGATTCAGTGGACGTTCCCCAGCTAAGCCGAGGACCGTGTTTCTAGGCGATGGTCGCATTATTCCTAAGATAAATTTTTGTGCGGCGTTTTGAAGTGAGTCTATCCTTGAGAGGAGGGTTCTGCTTGAGTCTACGTAAAAAGATGATCCCCAGTCTATGCAAGGTCTGATTAGACTTTCGTAAATTTGTATGGTGATGTTTTTATGGGTACCTTCCCTAATCCCTGGAATCAACTTTATGATGTTGGTATGATTAGTAGGTTTCTTGATATTAACCAGTTATTTAAAATTGTAAGTGCCTTTGTCAGAGTGATTTTGAGTTTGTCTAAGTTTTTTGTATTATAATAGAACACTATGTCATCTGCGTGCACTAGTATCTTTCAGTAAGGTCCAATGTGGTTTAGAATTTCCCTGAGGTAGAAATTGAACATTATGGGAGATAAAACTGACTCCTGAGGGATACCAATGTACGTGTTTAGGTTTTCAAGATAATGTTGATTAATTCTTTCTTCGATCAAGTCTTCAATTAAGATTTTCTGGTGGACGTTGTCGTAGGCTCCTTTAATATCTATGAATATAGCTCCCACGAATTCTTTTTTCAACCCAGCCTTCTGTATGTCTATGTTAAAAATATTAATATTGTCAGCGCAAGATCTGCGTCTCCTAAAACCATACTGACAATTGGGGATTTGAAGATCTAATTTGATCCAGTTTTCTAGGCGGAATAGAATTAATTTTAATTTCATGAAAATCACAGAATTCTCGGAATTCATGAAAATAACCAAGGAAGTCATGGAATTCAAAACATTTAAGAAATACAATAAATTTATGGAATTTAGGGAGTCACAGAATTAACCGAATTTATAGAATTTACCAAATTGACAGTAGTCGCGGAATTCACAGTGTTCATAAAATTCATGGAATTAATTGAATTCAAGAAATTATTGACAATCGCGAAATTCGCGAAATGCATGGAATTAAAGAAATCCCTTGAATTCCGTGAATTCCATGAATTTCGGAAAATCCGCAAATTCAATAAATTCCGCGAATTCCATGAATTTTGTGAATTTCATTCCATGAATTCCATGAATTCAACGAATCTTGCAAATTTCTATAATTCCTATAATTTTAGGAATTTCAGGAACGCCACTTATTTCGCGAATTCCTTTAATTCAAAGAATACCGTGATTTTAATGAATTTCTCAAGTTTCTTAAATTCAGGAAATTCTTTCAAGTTTGTAAATTCCGTGAATTTTATGAACTTCGTGAGTTTCTTGAATTCCATAGATTTCGTGAATTCTTTCATTTCCATAAATCCCTTGGCTTCTGTGAATGTCGTGAATTCCGCGAATTCCTTGAATTCTGTGCATTCCAATACCATGCTTGCAATTTTACCTTACGCTTGTATGGTAGAAGTCTTGTAGAAGTGTTGTAGAATTCCAAACATTTTTAACCATCTCTTTCTGTAAAGTTGACAATTTGAACATTTATGTATACCAATAGCCCAATATTGTACTAATATTTAGACTAATTAACTGGAACTACTAAATTAATTAATAAAATTGACTTGAATTATCTAGAACCTTTTAAGATCCTGTGGAAATTTAAGATTTAATGCGTTCAAGAGTATACATTTTATTGCGATTATCTCGAGTTATTACAATAAAAGGACTACCTTGACATCAGAGTTTCAAATAGCATTCAGAAACGAGATTCAATGAAACATTTTCATTTTGTAAATACATTAAGTTAATTTTTCCCGACAAGTGATTATTCTAAGTTGTACAAAGTTTAAATTTTTAGCGTAGAAAACCCTATAAATGTGAATTTTTAATTGCAAAATTAGGTGCAAATGCACAACCTGCTTTCCGTCAACAGCACACTTTACCTAAAAACAGAATTATTATTAAAATGCATGATGGCTGTATTTATGATGGACGTTTCAGAAAAATCAACCACTTGAATACGAGGGTGGATTGATAAGTTTCCGGCCTGACCAAGAGATGGCGCCACTAGGCCTACCTTGAGGTGGCGTTCTATAGTACCATCCTTAGATAGCT
>NC_046659.1:145327952-145339005 GCF_010883055.1 Belonocnema kinseyi | reverse complement strand
TTGCCTCTGTAAGTGCTTATTTTGAGGAACTTCCGAAAACGCACTTTTCTGAAGGATTATAAAAACTTGAAAAGCGATTGACCAAGTGTATAGAGCTCCAAGTAGATTATGTTGAAAAATAAAAAAAAAATTTACCCAAAAAAAATTGTTTTTATACTTCATTCTAAGGACTTATTGAACTACCCTCGTATATATTGGAGATCATTACTATTTTCCGGTTGTCAACCAAGAGCCACATGTGCTTTTCCGACATGTTTCTGCTAATCATACTCCGAGTGAAGCTCATATAAATGTAGGAAATCGTGAATTTTACCCACTAACCAGTTTGAAGCTTACCATTCAATTTCATACGTGTCAATACCGGTAGGAAATTACGGATCATATAGGTCACCTTTATGACGCTTATTGAACCAAGGGGAAGATCATTTATATCCTGGAATATCCCACGTGCTTAAAATGATACACTAAACATATCAAGAGCGATATTCTAGAGTGAAAAAATGTCGATATCCGTTCGATATTCCAAAAAATTTTCAAGATATCCTCAAAATATCTGATTAGACTCAGTAATTAATACGCCAAGGTTTTCCTGTAAATGTAGATACATTCTTAACCTTAACTGGCAGAACTCCTTTTTACTACGTAAATGGTTCAGTAGGTATTATTCTCCCCACGTGTTAAAACATGTCCCGCGCAACCGGTAACACCGGTACACAAAAAAAATGGTCTGTCCGACAGACGAAAACCTCTAAACCCTTGCCTTCCTTGACTGGGATTGTCCTTCACTGTAGATTCCCTTTGTGTCTCACGTTTCGGGGTTTTCAATTTGCGTTAGTCTTCTTGCATTGCAATGGTAGGATTTTTTGTAAATAAGTTTTATTTGCTTTTAGCTTCACCCAGGAACAATGACGTGGACGTAGTAAATTTTGTTTACTTTGGGCTGCTTTATTAGCGTGAGTCCCCTTGCCTCTCACGCTTACAGGGTTCTTTTAATTTTTATGTTTCTTCATATCGCTTGTATCGAACCCTTTTGTCCTCAAAACACCTACGTACAAAATGCAGCTTCAAATTTTCTTATTACCTAAACATTTTTTCGCAACATTTTTAAAAGTAAAGCAGGCATCTTTTTCAGTGCCAGATATTTTTGTAATTATTTTGTGGATTCAGCAAAATTTTTCTTATCTGCGGTCCATCGAAGATCCCCTCTTTAAATTTTGCTTCGGAAAGTTGTGGAAATTGATCTTCCAAATACGAATAGCAATCGCCATCCTTGTCAAGCGCTTTGAAACTGATTCATAAGACCTAGCTTTATACAAAGGGGTGGTCAAAACTGCTTTTATGTCAACTAGAAGATGTTCAATTATATTTTTTGTTCTTGCTCAAACGATGTTCTTTTTGGCCCATCTTTTTTTTTCCAATGATGAACGCGATCTCGACTGTCCAATAAGCACAAGTAACAAGGTATTTTTGTATACCCTGATTGCTATCCTAAAACGATTTCAAGAATTTTGTGATCGCCACAAATGTTCCGCTTATAAGTTGAGTAATTAATTTTTTCCAGGACAAATTTTAAGTTGCTGTAATGCTCCTCCAGTTCCGTAGAATTTGCGATTGGAATTAGAGCGTAAACATTGGTATTTTTCAATAACACTGTTTTTAGACTGAGCTTAGAAGAGTCAATGAATAGCCGCCAATTTTCCGGTCAATACAGTCCACGTTTCATTTTTTATATTAATCCGTCAATGTTTTTACAATAGACTAAGTTTTCCATGATCATTTTCTTCAGAAGTATAAACGGAAGCAAGATACTCTGAAGTATCTTTAGGGAGACCGAGATCTCGCGATAAATCATTCAATTCTTCAGACGTAAATAGCTTAGAAACTTTATTCTTTTCATTGTCTGGTATGTACATTTCTCTACTAACATCGCTGCTTTTATCATCACCCTCGTCATTACCATAATCTGAAATGTCAAGTGAAATGACAGTCTGTCAAGTGACAAATTTTTTGAGTTTTTTGTAACATCGTTATTTTCAACAGATTTAGTGACGCTAGGTACATCAGGATATTTAATAGCACTTTTCTTTTTTCTATTGATTCCTGTCAGGTTTGTCATACAAAAGTAGCATTCCTCTTTCCGAAGAGGTTCCCTCCATATCGTAGGTTCTTGAATCTTAAAGGTTTTCTTATTTCCTTCTCTGTCCTTCAATCGATTAAATGCCTTATAAAAAGAACTTCAAATTTGTAAGGAACCCAATTTTCACTTTGGTTTTGGACTTTCATGCCAAAATAGATTTTATAAATTGTTTTTATGTCATCGCTGATTACTCTTCGATTTTCTAAAACCTTAAATTTATCACATGTGTAGCAAAATGCATCTGCATCACCCACAAAATTATGCGCTATGGTGAAAGTGAATAAATTGGAATTGAAACAGCGCTTTGAAGACATGATCTGATTTGATTTGGGAGTTTATAGTAATAGTGTAAGTATAGTATAGTAAAGTAGTGATTTAAAAACACAAAAAAAGAGAAACTGATAATGGTTTTTAAAACTTTGCTGAAGTCACATTAAGAAGCACGCTTAAAGAGATTGTCACCACTGTCCTCTTTACTAACGTGAAGTTTGAGCGCGATCTTTCATTTGTTTGTTTCACAGTCATTTGTTTTGACGTGAAGTTCCAGCGGGATCTGTCATTTGTTTTGTTCACAGTCATTTGTTTTGTTCGATTTTACTTCTATGTTTGCATTTTTCGAAAAAATATGAGCCAACTCTGTTATTTGGACCCCGGATTCGGATTCAGCTACCCAACAAAACATATAGATATGCTGGTTAAGTCCACCAATCATAAAAATATATATATTTTTTTGCAAACATATACACGGAAAATCGCTGCTTCCGCCGACTTTGCAACTGTTTTTGCGTTTATCGATAAAAAATGAGCTAACTGGGTTATTTAATCCGCGGATTCAGAATCAGTGACCCCAAAAACATAATAATATGCTGGATAAGTCCACCGAGGATGAAGATATATTTCTTTGCAAAAATATGCAGGAAAAACCGCCGTTTTCGTCGATTTTGCCTCTATTTTTGCATTTTTCGATTAAATATGAGCAAAATGGGTTATTTTCACCTAGGATTCAGATTCAACTACCCCAAAAACATAAGGATATACTGATTTAGACCCCATAAATATATAGATATGCTAGTGCAGTCTGTCGGACAGACCATTTTTTTTGTGCCCGTACAATCAATATTTTTGCAAAAAAAATTATATAATGTAGTTTAAGATTTTTTTAAAAAATAGAATCGGTTTTATAGTCATTAGTTTAATTTGAGGTAATTTGAAAAATGTTTAAGGTAAAACAACAGAAGGTGCGCTTGTAACTAAAAAGGTCAAAACTCACGTAATTTTCAATATTTTCACCTAACAATCTAGGGTTATACTCTTGAGATACTAAACTTAAAGAAAAAACTTTAAAAATTGCATGTCTTTGTCAGTACCATACCTTTTGTCACAAAAATACAGTTATTCGGTTCAAAAATGATCTTTATGATTAAAAGTTCAATTTTTTTGTTAGAATATATAACTATTTAGTTCAAAAGTAAACCATTTTTTTATAAACGTCTAGAGAGAAAACTAATTTTGTTGTTGAAAATTTATCTTTCCGGGTGGAAAATTCGACTCTTTTTTTGAAAATGCATCCATTTTGTTGGCAATTTTTCCTTGTCGGTGGAAACTTAATCTTCTTCTTTGAAAATGTTTTTGTTAAAAATGAATTTTTTAAACTAAAAATGTAAATATTAAAATCTAGTTAGAGAAATAATATCTTTTAATAGCAACCCCAGCCACGCGTTGCTGTGGCTCAGTTATACTACGTTGCATTTATATTAAACTTGGTGCCATCTATTAGCTACTTAATAAAAAAATCTTTAGGTAATAAAATGAGATAATAAGTATCCTATCCTTTAAGTTGGACCAAATGACACGCAGTATACAAAATTTTATCATGATTTTAGAAGAGGATTCAACTATTTTGTGAACAATTAGTCTTTTTAAATTATGTTCACTCCTTTGACATTTTTTTCAAATCTAAGTTAAAAAAGGCTACTATTCCATTATTGATTGAAACATTATATTTTTTTCATAATAATTTTGATTGCTTGAGCAAAGAAACTGTTTTCATTAATTTATGAATGTCTTATCTTCATATAATTCTGACATTGTAGAAGTGTAAATGTACTTATGAACTCCTGTTGTAATTCTTAATAATTCGGAATCAAACAAAATAGCCATTTTCTTGTCTCTTCTAATGCGAGCTTTTTAAAAACTTGGATTTCTATTCACGATTATATTAACAACTGAGAAGATATGAAGAATTTCACGAGCATATAACTTTTTGTATTCGCGGGCTTTCTGAATTTTAAACGTAAGTTTAAAGAATTATTAAAATTACTATCTATGATAAATATATAAATATAAATATATGATCGGAAATATTAAATCATAATTTATATTATTGTTATTACACTTTTACCTTTATTCATAAGAAGATTTGTTATTAATTAGAGAATCTCTACATTATTTTAGCTGACATTAAATAATTGTAAGGTAAAGGAAAATTTCAAAGTCTTATCAAAGATAACGCTAAAACAACAAAAATTAATTAATGCCAAAGGTTTTCTTTTCTTTGCCCTAATTGTATAAAGAAACAGCGTCATTTAACAAAAGAGTATATTATCACATTTTGACAGTTAAACAAAATACTACATAATATTTCATATTGATGTGTTTTTTTAGGATTTATTGGGTCAAATACGGCACTAATAGTTTATTTTTTTATTTTCACGGTCGATAAATAGCATTTTCTGATGTCAAAACATCTAAAGAATGTTTAGTTTCAGAAATGCTCATTCTCATTATCTACAAATCATATCTTTCTGTTAAGTTAACAATATAAACATTTAGATATACCTAAAGCAATACATTGTACTAAAATTTTGTGTAGTTTACTAGTATAACTATACGTTTTTTTCAAAATCGAATAAAACGGTGTAGTGATATTTAAGATTCTCTAAAAATGCAATAGTTTGTGTGTTCACGGCTACACAATTTATAGTGATTATCCAAAAACTACTTTCAGTGAATCATTTTTTAGTTCATGAATACATAAAGTTCATTGTTTTTTGACCGGTGAAGCTTTGAGCGTAGAAAAACTTTATAAATTTTTCTTTACAACATTAGGTGCATATGGACAACCTGATTTTTCTGGACTGCAAATTATACCTGGAAACAGCATTATTCTAAAAATGCATGATAGCTGTATTTTTGAAGGACGTGTCTGGAGACACAAGAACCCAGAGATACCCAACTATTTGATCAATGCCCATCTACGACCTGTGCAGTATTGCTTTGATATGCATACAAGGTGTGTTCAAAAAGCAAGGCAGAGGCGTAAAAGGTGAGAAGAGTTTGGTGTGCTCGGCGAGTTTCTTCTTTCGAAAAAAATGGAGCAAAGAGTTTGCATTAAATTCTGTGCGAAAAATGGAATCCAGGGATCTAAAACTCTTGAAATGTTGACAGTTGCATACGGTGAGTCTATTCTGAGTAAGAAAAATGTGTATAAGTGGTACAAGCTGTTCCAAGAAGGCCGAGAGGATGTCGAAGGCGAACCTCGCCCTGGACGTCCCAGCACGTCAACAACAGATGAAAACGTTCCAGCAGTGGAAGAAATAGTGTTGAAAAATCGCCGAATTACCATCAGAGAAGTTGCTGAACATGTTGGCACATCGGTTGGCTCATGCCATGCTATCTTTTAGGACGTTTTGGACATGAGACGTGTGTCAGCGAAATTTGTTCCAAAACTTCTTAATTTTGATCAAAAGATCCATCGCATGACCATCGCTCAGGAGATGTTGAATGAAGTCAATAATGATATTCACCGGATTTGGCCCCCAGTGACTTTTTTCTTTTTCCAAAACTGAAGAGACCCATGAAAGGACATCGATTTTCAACGATTGAGGAGATAAAAACTGCATCGCTGAAAGAACTCAAGGCTATACCACAAAATGATTATCAGAAGTGCTTCGATGATTGGAAAAGCGTTGGCGCAAGTGTATTATATCTGAGGGGGATTACTTTAAAGGGGACAACATAAATATTGAGGAATAAATTAATATTTTTTGTGAAAACCATAAAGTCCGCTTATTTTTTGAACACACCTCGTCTATATCGGAGAGCTTTCTTTTACTTTCTTACATTCCCAAGAACCACAAGTGCTTTTGAAAATGGTCCTGGTAGTCATACTCCAAGTGAAGCACATATAAATATAAGAAATCGCAAATTTTATGCAGCTACTCAGTTCGAACTTTACCCTGCAAGTAGATATCACCATCATTATCCAAACGCAACTTCCCTAAGCAATTTTCCAGCCACGGACCACGATTAATATGTTGAATTAAACATATCGAGAGCAAGCTCCTACGGCGTAAACATTTTGATATCTATTGTATATTGCAAAAATATTTTAAGATATTTCACAGATATCTCAAGATATAATCAGAATATCTGATTAGTGTCTCTAACTTATGTGCCAAGGACGTCCTGTGAATGTTCATATATCTAAATCTACAAATCAGGTATGTTTAACACCATAAATAAATAAACTCATTCTTTATCAATATCGTAATATTTTTTTTCGAAGGCAGTCGAATTTTACATACACACTGTAAAAATTTCTGTTGGAAACTTCCACTACATGTTTTGGAAGTTTATTACCGCAAAGTAGGGTAACGCTGCAATAAATAATGTTGTCTTTTACAAATTCTGGCACTGGAATGCTACCGTTCATATATTGGAATTTTATAATACAAGTCTAGTAGATGGATATCTCGAAACCTCGAGGCGGCCTAACGATAGGATACTAACGCACGCGATTGACTAGATCACACTTAACCAAAAATATAAACAATAAAATGCTAAATGAGAAGTAAGCGATAGAAAGTCTTGATTTTCTAGCACTAACTTCTCGGTTAAATTTTTATTGTTTTTATTTTCAGTCAAGTACCGCCAAGTCGTGTGGCGTGCTTTGGAATCCTACCGTTAAGACATGCACAGTAGGGTATTTTGGATTTGTTCGTGCAAATAATCGACGACTCGTCAATTTTAAACCGAATTGAATTTTTTTTTAAATACTCGTAAATAAATTTACTGTCGGAGAGATATGTCACTATTACGGTTTGATTCGTAAGTACGTTAAAAAAAAGTCGACCAACGTCAGCAGTCGTCATTCCATTTTTGCAATAAAAGTTTTAAATAATAGTTAATAAACTTTCATGACGTTAATGCTTTAATTTTCAAATTATTCAACCGAGAAACGTTTATTCTGAAGAAATCAACGAAACATTACTTTATATAATTTTAAATCATTTTTGCTTAAATTTTTTATGTTTATTTTAATAAAATTATTATTTAAATAATTAAATACCGACCGACATTTTTTTATCAATGTACTACGAATTATTTTAAAGTAAGGTTTCCGGACTCGTTGGATGAAAATATTTGGGTGCGTGAGTATCTGCTCTGATTGATCAGTAAAATTAATGACAATAATAAATAATTAAAGAGAGTTATATGCGATATGAAATTTTTATATCTCTCCGAAAGTAAATTTATTCAGGAGGATTTTAAAAAAAATTCAATTCGGTTGAAAATTGACGAGTCCTCGATTATTTGCACGAACAAATTCAAAATACCCTGCTGTGGGACGCCTTGAAATGTTGATGCGAAAAATTACGGATTTTATGGAATTCATGGGATTCACGGAATTCATGACATTTACGAAATTCACGGAATTTACGAAATCCGAGAAATTCACGCTAAGCACGGAATATAAGGAATTCACGAGATTTACAGAATTCATTAAATTCATCAAATTCAACGAATGCACGGAATTCAAGAAAATCAGGGAATTCGCAAAATTCGCCCAATTTACGAAATTCACATAATTTATTAAATTCACGGAATTCATGAAACTTATGAATTGAAGGAAATCAGAGAATCAAATGAATTTACGGAAATCTGTTTACATTCTTATTCTAATTAGAAGGTATTGGTCTTATGTTAAATTTCACTTTTTTGGTTTTCATAAAATCTATACATTTTGAGACCCTCTGAGTCAGAAAAAGCGATTTTTACAAAGTTGTCTGCCTGTTTGCCCGTAGTATGTAGTGTGTAGTCTGCATTTTGCAGGCACGATACCTTTCTATTCATCGTCATGACTTTTTTAAATAAAAAGAACATTATCAGGCTTATATCATTTTTAAAATCCAGAATAAAAAAGAAAAAAATTGAACATTTTAAGCCAAACAACGCATGATATGAAAATATGTCAAGAGAAGAAAAACTTTGATTTTTAAAGACACGCCAAGAATATCGTAACAACTTTTGGAATTTTGTCGAAAAGTTCAAAGTCCAAATTTTGATCATACAAAAAAAAGAAAAAATCAAAACTTCCATTTGGCGGTAGAACTATGCAAGATACGGAAAAAATGAATTAACTGAAATTACGCGCCCTGAAAAGATCTACAAATTTGTCATTAATTACTTTTTGATAGGACGCGTAGTTTTTGATTTTAGTCGTAAAAACAACATTAACCCTCTGCCGCCTACAGAAAAATATATGTAAAGTTCGACAGCCTTGAAGTTTTTAAAATACAACTTTGAGACGAAGAGCGACGCAACAAACGAACGAAATTAAAAGACAAAATTTATTTCACGTACGAATAGCTACAAGTTTCTGATAAACTTTGGTTATAAAAATACATTAAAAGTAAAAAATTAAGTTTTTAAAATAAAAGTACACAAGATACAATAACATTTCATTCAACAAAACTTGTCACCTAAATTTCATCTCAATTGAATCTGAATAAATTTAATTGATAGAGAAATGACACAAGTTGCAGAAAATTGTTTAATAATAATTTTTATTTTTAAATTATGCGCATTTTTTAATGATAAAAATAAGACAATAAAAATAATTTTGTTTCAATTCTAATGCATATTATGAATGGTAATAAAATAAATTTATTGAAATGATTTGCATTTTTCAGGGTAGCTTAGAATAAAAATTAATGCAAAATGAGAAACAAATAATAAAGAAATCAATAAAAAGAAGATTTTTACTTTGTTTTTCAATATCTGAATAAACAGCCACATACAGTGGTACAGAAATAAATATATTATACACTTGATATAACACAGTTGAACATAATGTAGAAAAGTTTACATTTTTGACGAAATCAAGTGCGAAGCATGAGATATGTGATGAAAATGTGTTCGTTAAAGCCAAATAAGCTTTAACAAAAGAGAATTCACAATCAAAAAATGACTGCTGACGATGCTTTGATCTTTAATTTTAAAAGGCTGGCGCATAAATATTTGTCTTATTATTTGAAAATTCATGTTTTGGGTTAACTTATCGACTATTCCGGTGAAACGTACAACTATTTCATAGAAAACTTAAAATGTTGGTTAAGCAAAACATTTTAAGTTCAAAATTCAATTTTGTTGCTATTCATGAAATTCGCGGAATTTAAGGAATTCACAAAATCCATAGAATTAACGGAATTAACGGATTGCACGTAATTAAAGAAATTCATGCAATTCAAGGAATCAATCAATTTTTCCGAATTGCAAAAATTTATGGATTTCACGGACTGCAACAAATCCGAAGAACTCATGGGATTCGCCGGTTTCATAGAATTCCCAGTATTCATGGGATTTACAGAATCAGGCGAATTCAGCAAATTCAACGGATCTAGGAAATTCCGCGAATTCCCGGAATTGAATGAATTCACGAAATTCAACTAATTCATGGAATTCAACTGATCCAAAAAATTTCACAAATTTATGGCAACAATGATATATAAGAAATTCATAAAATCCAAGGAATCCATGAAATTGGGGAATTCATGAAATTAAAGGAACTCATGAATTCAAAAAATGTTATCAAATTCATAAAATTCACGAAAGTCAAGAAATTTGTTGAAATCCGCAAATCTACTAAATTCGGTGAATTCCTCATACGCAATTAATTTTTTGAAATGCTTGATTTTAATAAATTCCATCAATTCTTTGGATTTTTGGAATTTCGTGAATTATTTATATTCCGTGTATTCATGGGTTTTCATAAATTCTTTGGATTCCGTCAATTTTTAAGATTCCATGAGTTTTATGACTTGCATAAATTCTGTGAATTCCGTGAATTTCGTAAATTCTGTAAATTTCATAAATTCCCTAAATTCCGTAAATTTCATGAATTCATTGAATTACCAATTCCATAAATTCAATGAGCTCCTGCAATTCCATTATTTCAGTTAATTTAATAAATTTCGTGAATTCTGTGTGTTCTGTAAATTCGGTCCATTTCTTGATTTTCGTCATTTTCATTAATTCCTTGAATTTTTTGTCCCAATTTTTTATTTATAAACGCTCTAATACATTTGTTGCAATGCGCGAGGAAGACTGTACGATTTACAAGACTTAAAATACATGCATGTCAGTTTCGTCTTTCCAATATCATGTATTATGAAAAGAACTCTTGAAAATAAAATCAAGAATCTAACGACCAAATATGGACAACCACCACAAAATGTTCACATTGAAATCCGAAAAAAGGAACACCTCTTCCCCTCCTTTCCCCCCAAAAAAGAAAAAAAAGAAGAAAAGAAAATTATTCATCTTTACTTTGGACGAAAATAAAAAGGAGAAAAGAAAAATGAGAAGGCAACGAACCAAATCCCCTTCCTTCTCTTTTTTATTTCTTTCGTCCTCTTTATCCCCACCATTATCAAATCCCATTAAAAAACATTAAAAAAAATATGTAATAATCAACAACGTTTCGGCAATCATACAGCACCCTTATCAAGACAAAAACATTATATATAAAATAGAATGATATAAAAATAAAATGACATAAAATGAAATAAAATAATATAATAATAAATAATTATTTTTATTTTATTTTTATTTAATTTGACTCTACTTTGCTTT
>NC_046659.1:145325971-145327852 GCF_010883055.1 Belonocnema kinseyi | reverse complement strand
AAATTATATAGTTTATAAATAAATTAAATTAGTTTGAAAATAATGAAATTTGTGAGATGCGTAATCTAAAGTATAAACAAATATATAACATGTAACTTGTAATATAGAAGAAATACTTAGAAATATGGATAACATAACCTCTCAAGGCACCTGAGGAATTGTGACTTTTAACGCGAATGAAATGAAGTACCATCAACCTAAGGAGAAAGAGGAATATTGTTTTCGGGCTGAAAGCAGAAATAAATAAATACAAAATATCGATATCATATCCTGTATTATGATAGTATCCGTTTTTATATATCGTATATACATAAGCACTAAATAAGAACAAAAGAACCCTCTCAGGGTACACAAAGTCACATTTTCAGATCTTATATTCATATGAAATAATGATTTCAATGGTATTTTCAATAGAAACACCACTACAATTTTCACAAAGTTAATCTTAACACGACGCGCTTTTACAAATGGATAGCGTCAGCAGTGTCCGCTTCTTTCACCTTATTTGAATATTGAGAACTTTCACAGATATTGACATTGATTTACAATGTAGCCATAATTCATGATTTCAAATCTTTTGAGTGAAGACCGAGACGCTAACGGTTGCTATGGTAACCAAGATGGCTAAAAGTGGTGGAGTGCGAATGGGGCCGAAATTGGAGGAGCTCATGGCTAGACCGTATATTCTTAGATCATGGTTGTGAGCAGGAAGAAGGTACCAAGTACCGCCACGTTTAGCGAAAAGGTCACTAGGATACTCACATACACACGCGATGGATTGCATACGTGCATACCATGGCACATTTCAGGAACAACACTTCCCCTCAAACTATTGCGTGGAAGATTTAAACACTAAACCTAACTTTTCGACGCACTTCCTGTGTTTAGGCCCTGGCAACCCTTTGTTCAAAACATCTACCATCATCTCCGTAGTTGGCCTGTATCATTTGACGAGGGATTTCTCGCCAACTTCCGTACTCCCTGATTATCGTTGTAAATTATGACACTCTTCTGCGGTTTCAATCCTGCCTCCTCGAGGAATCTTCGTGCGTGAATGGCCGCCCTGTTTGCTTCATTGAGGCTCATGTATTGAGCCTTAGTGCTTGACAGGGCCACAGTGCGTTGTTTCTTGGCCTCCCATGAAATAGCCCCATTTGCTACCATGAACACAGAAACTGTGTATGTTTGCCTGCCTGCCAGACAGGCTCCCCAATCAGCATTCACGTATCCTTCTAGTGGCCTTGTCGTCTTTTCGAACCTGATATTGCAAGGGTTGACGTTCCTTCTAGATAACGCAGAATTCTCTTACCAGCAATCCAGTGTTATTTTCCATGACAGTTATTGAATTGACGCAGGATGCTGTGGCTTTGTTAACTTTAATCCTGGATCCAGGGGTGTGAAGACAGCTTTTTAATCTGCCATGAGAAATATTTCTAAGGGAGATCTCTCTAAGTTTTTCTATAGGGAACAGAATTTTTAACCACAAAGACTTTAAAAAAATCGTGTAATAAAAAAATTAATTAAAATTTAGGATATTTAAATAGGAAAACAATCCAATGTAAAATCCCCTTTTAACGACCAATAATCAAATTGATGAAAAGAATTCTTGAAAATAAAATCAAGAATCTAACGACCAAATTTGGACAAATAGCACAAAATGTCCCCATTGGAATCTGAAAAAGAGAAACACCCCTCCTCCTCCTTTTCCCCTAAAAAAGAAAAAAGAAGTAAAGAAAATTATCCATCTTTACGCTGTACAAAAATAAAAAGGAGGTAAGAAAAATGAGAAGGCAACCAACCAAATCCCCTTCCTTCTCTTTTTAATTTCTTTCGTCCTCTTTATTCAAAACATTGTCAAATACCAATAAAAAACGTTTTAAA
>NC_046659.1:145322958-145325871 GCF_010883055.1 Belonocnema kinseyi | reverse complement strand
GATTTAAGAATGTATCCCCTCAATTCTAAATTGAAATACGTTTAAGTAGAACATTTCACTATCTGGTTAAAAATTCATAAAATTAATCATTTTGGTTAAAGATCCATTCACTCCTTTGCCCTTTTCTTTTCAAAATTAATTTTTAAAAATGCTGCTATTCTGTTATTGACTGAAACACTATATTTTTTCATGACTATTTAGATTGCTTGAACTGAGAAACTGTTTTATTAATTTATGAATACCTTATCTTCATATTACTCTGGCCTTGTAGAAGTATAAATATACTTTTAAACTCCTGTTGTAATTCTTAATAATTCGGAATCAAATAAAATTTCCCATTAACCAGGCATATTATTAATATATATGCGTGATATATTTAGTAAATACCAGAATCGTGTAATGTCACATCAGCATTATTCCGTTTTCAGCTTTGTTTATTCTAAAAAATAAATAAAGGATTTATAGGATGGAAGCCGTCGAAGGTCGTATATATAAAAGCCTGTTTCTTGTCTGTTCTATCGCGAGATTTTTAAAAACTTGAATTTCTATTCACCATTATCTTACTCGTATAAACTGAGAAGATATGAAGATTTTCACAAGCATACAACTTTTTGTCATCGCGGGTTTTCTGAATTTTAAACGCAAGTTTAATGAATTATCAAAATTATTATCTATGATGAATATGGCATGTGCCTACTTAAACATGTTAAAACAAGAGCCGGCAGATATAATTGTTAGTTCCCAAATTGTCTAGTTTTAAAATTATTGTATTTTGTTTTGTAAAACGTTATCTTTCACGAGGCTTCAGTTTGCTCTATAATATAATCGCTTTGGCAACTATGAAGAAATTTTTCGTAAGACCATCCACGTCAAATTGTGCATATTAAAATTGGAAACCGCAAAACTGACTTTTTTCAAACATACTTTACTATTGTTAATTGAACTGGTTGACAAAATTTAAGCAATGATTTTATAGAACAGAAAGTATTGTTTTAAGTGCGTTGCAGGAGATAACGAATATCGCATAATAAACGCTTATCTTCAACGAACAGTTATGAAATATACTAAATGCAAACAAAATTAGCAACACTACTTCTTTATTTGAACATAAACGAAAATATTAAATCATAATTTATATTATTGTTATAACAGTTTTAACTTTAATAATAAGAAGATTTGTTATTAATTAGAGAATCTCTACATTATTTTAGATGACATTAAATAATTGTAAGTTAAATGAAAAATTTAAAGTCTTATTAGAGAGAACGCTGAGTTAACGATAATTAATTAATGCCAAAAGCTATCCCCTCTTTGTCCTAATTGTTTAAAGAAACAGCGTCATTTAGCAAAATAGAATCTTATCACATACTGAAAGTTAAACGAAATACTTCATGATATTTCATATAGATGTGTTTTTTAGGATTTATTAAGTCAAATAGGGCACTAATAGTTTATTTTTCATGTTCAAGATGGATAAACGACGTAATTTAATGTCAAAAAATCTAAAGAATGTTCACAGTTTCAGCAATGCTCGTTCTCATTATCTACAAATCATCTCTTTCTATAATGTTATCAATATGAACATTTATATATATCTAAAGCGAAAAATTGTTCTGAAATTTTGTTTAATTTACTGGAAATACGTTTTTAGAAAAATTGAATAAAACTGTCTAGAAACGTTTGAAATTATCTAAACATGCAAGAGTTGGTGTGTTCACGACTGCACATTATATTGTGGTTTTACAGAAACTACTTTCAATTAATCATTTTTTATTCATGAATACATAGAGTTTATTGTTTTATGACCAGTTAAGCTGCTAAAGTAGAAAAACGTTATAAATTTTGTTTACAACATTAGGTGCAGATGGACAACCTGATTTACCTGGACAGCAAGTTATACCTGAAAACAGCTTTATTTTAAAAATGCATGATAGCTGTATTTATGACGGACATGTCCGAAGACACAAGAACCTAGAGATACCCACTTATTTGACCAATGCATTCCAATACATGTATTAGAGCGATTGCAAGACGAAAATTGTGAAGAAGGAACTCACGGAATTCATCTAATCTGAAGAATTCATGAAATTCACGGAATTAATAGTATCCACGGACTTAATGGAAGCCACGGAATTCATCGAATTCATAAAATCAATGGTATTCGTGAAATTCACGGTGTGCAAGAAATTTACGTAATGTGAACCACTGGAATTGGGATCTGCACGTAATTCATAGAATTTATGCAATTCGCGGAATTCATAGAATCCCGGAAATTGATAGAAATTGATGGAAAGCCTGAAATTCAAAAAATCCAAGGAATTAACGAAATATGTGTGAGTCCATTAATTCCATGCATTCCGTGAATTCTGCGCTTCAATTATTATTATTATTATTATTACACCATTATGCCATTTCCCTTTCGGGGTAGGCGTGACTCACTCGGCAGGGGAAAGGAGTAGTGTGTGGAAGGGATAGAGATTTTTCGGATTGATCCAGAATTCTCGTGCTATTTAAGTAAATAACACGTTCGTTCCGCAACACTGCTCCGACCCAGGTTGCTGATCAATATCTCTAGCAATCACCCCAAGCGAAGAACCTCACGAAGCCGTTATGTAAGGTTCCCCACTTGGGTCCAATAATAGCCAAGGTCTTTGTTTCAGGTGTCGTTCACTCTACTGACACTCTTTTTATTAACTATTTGCCGACATACTTTCCTGTCCTGGCATACTTCTCTAGCTGCTTTTATGTCCATGCATTTTTTCATGCAGGCTCTCGTGTTTCTGTGACTTCTTATGTCTCTTCCAAGTAGGCTCTCATTCACACATTCTAACCATTCATTCCGCGGTCTACCTCTGGGCACGTTGCCATTTACTTTACCTTGATACACTTGTTTCGTTAGTCGTTCATTTGGCA
>NC_046659.1:145318472-145322858 GCF_010883055.1 Belonocnema kinseyi | reverse complement strand
TATCATCTGCGAACGCTAACCCTCGTACCCTTACTGTTTCGAGATCCACACCCTCTTCGTCGAAGACAGCCATTCTTAAACATTTGTCCATAAATAATATAATTAACCATGAAGACATAACGCATCCTTATCTAACTCCTTGAATAATATCGAAACAGTCACTCAGTTTCCCATTCACTCTTACACTCGCTTTGCTACCTGTTTATATTGTTTTTATAGCTTGTAGGATCCATCCGTTGACTCCATACTCTTTCAGAACTTCCCAAAGTTTACTTCTATCTACCTTGTCAAAAGCTTTTTCTAGGTCAACAAATGCACAGAAAACTTTTTTTCCTACTCTCAAACTTTTTCCTGTTATTTTCCTTAAGCTAAATATTTGATCCGTACATGACCTTCCTGGCATAAACCCATTTTGGACTTCCCAAATCTTTGTTTCTGTTATTTTCATTACCCTACGAACAAGTATTTTTGAGTATATTTCACTTACGGTACTTAATAAACTGATCCCTCTGTAATTATTTCAGACGCTTTTATTTAAATTTATTTTGTTCATTGGTACGATAATCGCTTTTTTTTTAATCGTCTGGGACCTCTCCCATCTCGAAACATAAACTTATCAATTCGAAAACTCTATGTGGTATTTACTCGCCACCGTGTTTAAGCATTTCAGCGTTAATACCGTCTACCCCGGCAGCCTTACCGTTTTTCGAGTTCTTAATTATATCTCTACCCTCAGTGACACAGACTTTTTGAAATGAGTTTTCCAACGCATCGTGTTCAACATCGCAGTTATGGTGTCCTATAGCTTCATCTCCGAATTGTCTCGTAAAATAGTCTTTGAAAGCCTCTAGTATTCCATCTGCATCATATAGCATTTCCCCCCTACTATTTCTCATGTTGACAATTTCTGTACTTTTGTTTCCTGTCATTTTTTTATAATGTAGTTTCCTGCTTCCTTCAAAGTCGTTTGTATTTTTATCTCTTCTTCTGCTCTAATTGTATCTTTACTTTCTTTACTCTATCGTTTAAGTATCCTGTTTTCGCGTCTATAATCATTTCTACGTCTACTTATTTCCTGATTGCTAAGACCTGCGATGTTCAAAGTTCTCTTGTACGCTTCTCTTTTTGCTTTTTGGGCAGCCTGAATTTCATCATTTCACCACGCATCACCAGACATTCTTCCTACAACTGCGGTACCACACACTTCGATCGTGCATCTAACAAGGATATCCCGTAACAATGTCCAGGCACCCTCTAAATCTTTGTTTTTTATACGGTCCTCCCATGTTGCCCTATCTATGCTTTCGATTATCTTATTTTGGAAATCTATGCGCGCATCCGGTTTCTGTAGGTTCTCAATTTTGATTCGCGTTTGTTTTGTTTTCTTGGGTGTCTTTTTTCTCCAACCCCGACCTAAGTTAATTTTTGAGATCAGAAGGTAATTGTCAGTATTGCATTCAGGACCCCTGAAAACCCTTGTATCTTTGACTAACTCTCTAAGTCTTTCATCCGCAACAACAAAGTCAATTATACTACGGCTATTTCCTTTAGACCAGGTGTACATGTGGATCATTTTATGCCTAAACCAAGTATTTGTAATAAACAGACCCTTTTCTAAGCATAGACCAACTAATTTATCTCCGTTATAGTTTGTTCTTGGATCTCCAAAATTACCTAATACTCTTTCTGTATCCTGATTTTGGATGCTCACCCAACCGTTCATGTCTCCTAGTAGAATTATTCTTTCCAATTAAATTTCATAAATTCCTTTAATACCACGATTTCATTGAATTTCGTGAATTCCACGAATACCTTGAATTTCATGAATTTGTTGAATGCCGTTAATTTGCTTGAATTTTATGATTTCCTCAAATTTCGTGACTTTCATGAATCTTGTTTACACCAAGAATCTCGAAAATTGCATGAATTCAGTAAATTCTGTGAATTCTATGAATTCCGTAAAATCCATGAATTTTATGAAATCCGTGAGACCCGGTATTCCCGTTTCGGCTCGGTCAGAAAATTGCTTTCTTTGCCTGAAATAAAGGTGCTGAGTAATGTATTAATTTTTTTATAATTTTCCGCTTCAACAGGTATCAAGTTACTGACTATTAGTCTTGCGTTGTAACATTGAAATGGATGTGAGGCACCGTACCAATTCCAAGATTTGGAAACTACAATATTTTGTATTTTAGAGTTACCTTACTTTTCGGAAATAAGCTTCCAATATATGCGATGGAAGTTTCTAACATAAATTTTCAACAGTGAAGGTGTAAATAAATCTACACATCATGTAATTTCAATCCCATAAGTAATTAAACTCGTTGTTTATCAACATTGCAATATTCGCAAAGAACATAACTTGTGTATGTGTGTATTAATTTTTTTAAAAATATTTTTCGAAAATTCGCGTATTGGCTGAGATAAACGCGAAAAATCATAATTTTCATGCATTTCTCATGGTTCAATGACGTAATTTTTCATCAAAATCTGTAAGAATATATCTAATCTTGTAACTGAAATTGTTAAGGTAATCATATATCACGTTATTCCTTACAAAGTAGTGTAATGATTTTATATCAATCGAAATAATGCAACAGTTATTATTCAAAATTTTACGACAGTGAACGTGAGAACTAATGTTGGGGAGGCTAACCAAGATTTTCTGGGGAGAGTTGACCAAACGGCAACAAGCTGATTGTACGCGTTTTCCTACCCATAAGGTCATTAATTATAATTAGAGTTTTTTTTTGAATTATAAGGCGTTAAGTAATTGGTCAGAAGATGCTATAATGGTAATAGAAATAGTTGCAATAATAGTATATATGATACAATATTCCTGATTTTCTACTATTCCGCATTGCTGTTAGCAAAGTATTTAATTATTGAATATTTTCATTATTAAACAAAATTTATTTTTTAATTTTAAACTTAAATCAAACATTACAAATTAACATTTTCATTTAAAAAAGTAATAAGTATACTGACAATTTATCTTGAAATAAAATTACCAAAAAGGTCGTTTTCCTTCAAATATTTGGGCTTTGAAACCCAATTTTTCTTATTTAAAAAAAACTGATAAAAAAATATGATTTCATTGCTAACATTTGCACTAATATAATTCAACTATATCATTACTCTCATGGCTATATCTTTAGTCTCCCCAAAACCTTGGTAAAGTTTCCCTAAAGTGGAGAGACTTGACCAAGAAAAAACGACTGCAAAATAACTTACATAAATTAAATTAAAAATTAATTTTCAACAAATAAAAAACGAAGTTTTAACAAAAACACTAAATTTTAATGAAAAAAATTTCACATACAAACAAAGCCTTGAATTTTCATTGACAATTTTATTTTTGACAAAGAAAACAATCAAAGTTCAACTGAAAAAGTTTTTCACTCAAGGAAGAGAGAAAATTCAACCAAAACGTGTAATTTTTAAAAACAAATGGCAAATGTTGTACGAAACAGTTACATTTTCGACAAAGAAGTTAATTTCCAATAAATTACATTTTTAACAAAAATATAAATCTTCAACAACAACAAAATTAATTTCTTATAAATTTTGTCAATATTCAACAAAAAAGTTCATTTTTCAACTAAGAACTTTAGGTTTCTACCTAAAAAGGCGAATTAAAAAAATATACAAAAGTTTTTAACGAAGTAATGAATCTTTAAACATAACAGACAATTTTATTATAAAAATAGAATTTTCAAACAAATAGTTGTATTTGCAAGCTGCCGATATGAATTTTCGAACCACAGGGAAAAATAAAACAAAAATTGATTTTCAACCAAATTATTGAATTTTCGACGCAAAAATGATTAATTTTGAACAAAGTAGTTACATTTAAAACCAAAAACTTGGATTTTTTAATCCAAACTGGTCAATTTTCTGCCCCGAGAGAAGAATGTTCAGTAAATCATGACGTTTTGACAAAATAGTTGAACTTTAAACAAAATAATTTATTTTTAAACCAAATGGTATATTTTTCAACCAATAAAGGTGATCTTTGGACCAAGAACAGTTTAAGTTTGTTGTTTCAACGTGTTTTATTAATTAATTTCGCCTTAAGTGGAAAACGAGAAAAGGGAGATGTTTCTTAAAGATAGGAGAAGAAGAGGAATTCTTTGAAAAGGAAAATAGTGGAAAGAATATAAAGTCCAAATTAAATTCAAATCCATTTTTGACAACTTATCTTTAGTCAACCGCTAAAATAATAATAATAATTATATAATACTAGTAATAATAATAGTGATAAATAAGAATAAAGCATCCAGATCGTGGCCGCTCGTGATTGTATACCTTCAACATTATCGCAGAAGGTTTCAACCATCGTATTAAATTATTTAAATTAACTTATAACATTCTAATCTCATCAGT
>NC_046659.1:145313972-145318372 GCF_010883055.1 Belonocnema kinseyi | reverse complement strand
CTTAATATGTGACTGTTCCCTAAAGGGGTAAATATATTACTGACCTTTGGATGAATATCCCTTTCACCCAAATAACCTCAGGATATTAAAACTCACCCCTTTTAAAATCCAGGCACACTATTTATATCTTATATCACCTGCTGTGTTTCTTCCAACCCCTTTCTTCATCAGCTCTCTTTTATATAATCTTATTGCCCCCCCCCCTCCCGCCATCCTCATGCTACTGGGTCACCCAATTTACATCAATTCACGCTCAACTGCTTCTTTTCACCACAAACTTGCCACTCATTAAACCCCTTTTACTTTCTGGTTTCGAATCTATAAATTTCTTTTTAAGCAGATTAGGAGTCCTTCATTAAAAAACACTGTCCCCTTTTTCAAGAACTATTATTGTTTTCCTTTTTTTTTTAAAGAACTTCCCCTTTTTTCATTCTTTAGCTTTTGAACTGAATTAATATAATCCGATGAGAAAATTCCAAACAAAATTTTACTATTCTTCAACTATTCTTTAACTTTTTTTGTTTTTTATAAAAATTTCTCAAATTGAAAAGTCATATTTTACTGTTAAAAATTTGAGTTATTTTCAAAAGTTGAACAGCTTTGTTAAAAATTCTTTTTTTTTTTTAAGATTAAACTCTTGGTTTGAGAATTTAATTATTTTGTTAAAAATTTATGTCATTTTTTTTGAAAATTAATTTTTTGAGAATTTAATTATTTTTTCAAAAATTTATCTCATTTTTTATTGAAAATTAATTTTTTGAGTAAAAAATTTCACTCTTTGGTTTAATGTTGAACTATTTCCTTGAAAAGAAAATTTGTTTCTCTTGAAGATTCAACATTTCAGTTGAAAATGTATGAATTTTATTTAAATTGCACCTTTTTAGTAGTAAATTTTTCTATTTGGTTGGAAAATAATATTTTTAGATTTAAAATCAAAAGTGTGAATGGATTCTAAACTGCTTACATTTTTTTCTTGAAGATTCAACATTTTAGTTGAAAATGTATGCATTCTATTCAAAATTCACCTTTTTCGTAAAAAAATTTTCTTTTCGTTTAGAAAATAATGTTTTTAGTTTAAAAATTAAAACTTCGATTGGATGTTGAACTGTTTTTTTGGAATTTCATTTTTTGACTAAAAATAAACTTTTTGGCTCGAAATGCCACTCTTTGATTTAACGTTAAACTCATTCCTTAAATATACATTTGCTTATAGTAAAAAAAATTTTTATTAAAAATTCACTTTTTTGCAGAAAATTAATTTTGTTGGTTATAAAAGAACGTTTTTGTTTGGAATTCAGCATTCCGGTTAAATGTTGAACCTTTTACTCAAAAATTAATTTTTTCTCAAGTTTCGACATGTTAGTTCAAAATTAATTTCAGTTTAGTTAAAAATTCAATTGTTTAGTACTAAATTAATTTTTTTTTAAATTCATATTCGCCAGATTAGAATTAATTTTTTTTTAATTCATCTAAGAATTAAACAGTTTAGTTAAGAATCAACTTTCCTCTTACAAAATTAATATTATTATTGAAAATTAAATTAATTTAGTTTTAAAGAAGTCATCTTGGTTAAAAAAATTATTTTTCTCTTTCAGGATTTATCATTTTAGTTGAAAATTTTATAATTTGGTTGTAAATTAGTTTTCGCTGAAAATTCATATTTTTGTTGAAAATTAAACTCATTATTTGAAAACTAAACTATTCGATTAAAATTCGTTTTTTTTTTTGTATAAATTATTATTTTTATTTGAAAATTTAAACGATCCGTCTTTGGTTAAAAATTTTTCTATTATAAATTAAAAATTTAACCATTTAGTAGAAAATTCCTGTATTTTGTTGAAAGTCAGTATATTTTCGTATAAAATTAATCTTTTCTGTTGATAATTAATTATTTAAGTTTAAAAAATTTCGTTTTAAGTTGAATCCAACTATCTAAAAAATCGTTTTTTAAATAGCTCTCTTTTCAAATTGTGTTTTGAAATTGTTTTTCAAATTGTTCAACTTATCTTTCCGTATTAAAATTTAACTTCCGTGCCAAAAATTCTTCTTTTCCAGTATCCCTTGATACTTACCGAAATTGAGATGCAAACAAATATGAAAAGAGAGAAAATAATTTAAAATAAATCGCAGAAAGCTAAAGAGAATTTTAGTTAATTTCAGAAATATTCTACAAACTATAAACTTCTTTTTGACCTTTAGTTAAAAAACCAAAAAAGTAAGGATTAATAAAAATAAGCATAAGCAAAAGTAAGTATTTTAAAAATGTAAATGTATCACTAAAAATATGTAATTTATATAGCGATTTATGATTTATACAGTAAATTATTTGAACAAATACAGTCAAACCTGGATTTAATGACAATTTTGTAATTGAGCGTGACATTAAATCCAGAGTCTTGGAACTAGTTTCTTCTTCTTTATTCATAATGTGTCCCCTAAGGGATTGCATGACTTCCATTCCTTACAATCTTTCCGTTTAAATCTATATTATTTTACAATCTTTCCTTTCTATATATACAATTCTTTACAACTATTTACATAAAGTCTTATATTTAGTTCCTTATTTCTATTTCCTGTGATAACGCACTTTAGGACTCATTAGCAAGCAAGTGAGCGAGCGATCGAAAGCGAGAGTGCAAGCGAGAGAGAGAGAGAGAGAGCATGAGAACGCAAACGCATCTTAGTCTACTTAACTTTTGCTTTACCATTACTTACAATTTTCACGCTTCTAATCTAAACAACTTCCGTTTCCTTTTTCTTTCACTTTTTTATACCACCATTTACCTTTTTCACGTGCATTCTTTCATTCTCCCTCATTCGCTCCTCTAGCACCCTCCAACTCCTTCATCCATTCTTCTCCTAATTCATCTTCCCCTAGAGTCTTAACCACATTTTCTTGCCAGCTTTCTTTATCTTCCATTCCTCTCCTACATCCTTCCCATACATGCTCCCCTGTTTCCTCCTCCTATTCACATATTCTACACATTCTGTTCTCTTCTTTTTTCCAGTACATCCCCTCCCTTACCTCGTTTCCCAGTCTAAATCTTGCTATTCTGGTCCATCTTCTCTCTCCCCATCCCTTTTCTAAATACTTTAGCACCCCTTCCTTTTTTATCATCTTATAACATTTATTGCATTTTGATTTCTCAATCGCCCCCCCCCCCCATCTTTCTATTAATTGTCTTTCCCTCTCCCTTTTTCCAATTCTTCATAGTTTACCATCATCAAACACTTTCTGGCCATCTACCTCCCTTTCCCTCCCACAGCTTTGTCTCAAATTTCCATGCCCTCTTACCCGCTCTAATACCTAACTTATTTCTTTGCGCTTCTTCTCTCACCATATATCCTGGCGTCCTCCAGTCTGCCCCTAGTGTCCACCTTATATACCTTTCTTGTAAACTTTTACTATCTTTCCTTTCTTTCCATCCCCATATCTCTGCTCCATAACCTAAAACCGGCCATACCAGCGTATCAAATAACCACATTCTCCTTCTTTAATTTTTTTTGAACATTCGTTTTCCTATTCTCCATATCTGTTCCATTACCCCTGCTGCTTTTTTATCCTTTCTCTTACATGAGCTGTATGATCTCCATTCGTCTGCAAGATATATACCAAATATTTATACTCTTTGACTTCTTCTAACTTTATTCCTTTCCATCTTCCTTTTCATTCTTTCTTCCTTCTCCCTCCTTTTCTAAACCTCATTATCTTTGTCTTTTCTACATTTACATTCAGCTTTTTCCCATCTAAGTATTTTTCTAATCCTGTAATTAATCCCGCCATTCTTTCTTCATCCTCTGCGATCAACACTATGTCGTCTGCGTATGCCAGTGTATATATCTTTACCTCCCCTATCTTAACTCCTCCCCAACCCTTTCTCACCATTTCTTCTTCCAAGTTTGATCTTAATAAATTAAATAAAAGTGGGCTCAGAGGACAACCTTGTCTCACACCTCTCTCCAACTAGAAACTATCTCCTACTTGCTCTCCTACCTTTACCCTGCTTATTGTCTCTCTAAAAATTTCTGATACTCTATTAATCCCTCTTTTATCCCCTTAACTATTTTGTTTCATTCCTGTTTTTCTTCTCATTGTTTTTCCTGTCTCTGTTTTGTGACGCTTAAGTCAGCACCGCACATCCTCCCGCAGCCCCTCTCACACATCACCACTGCGCGGAGTTAATTATCGGAAACATTAAATGGAGGATCACTAAATCCAGGTTTGACTGTAATTCCTAAAAACCAGGATAGGAAAAAAACGGGATCAGCTTCGCATTGCACATGAATAATTTCACTTTATTCTATAGCATGTAGTAGCTAGAAATTGGATAGTTTCACGCAAAATTAGTTGATAATAACCAGGTGGAATATATTACAAGAAACTGAAGCTCTTAGAATCT
>NC_046659.1:145291638-145313872 GCF_010883055.1 Belonocnema kinseyi | reverse complement strand
GTCCCCTAAGCGCCCTAGTTACTTTTTGCTGGAGGACTGCATGGAAATTGTATCGCTTGCGTTCTTTCCTTCTCACCATTTCATTCAAAGGTGCACTATATACCTTGTTATTTTCTTGTGGTCTTATTATATATATGTGATTGGTGGGTGGATAATCGCCTAATGGGGAATCTGGATTTGGCATATGATGGTTATGCAGATGTGTAGGATACACTGAAAAATCTGTAGCTAAATAAAATAGTTGATCTTCTACAGTTAGCATAGCATCCTTTGGAAAATGTTCACTAGCATTATGAGCGGGGTTTATATTATTATGCGTTACTGCAATTAATCCAGAAAATTTAGTGTTGCCTATCATTATATAAGCATAATGGCTTCCAGGCCAACTCACGTCACGTTGTAACCAGTAAAGCAGGAAATTTGGATCATTTTGCACGAATATTCCTTCCAGGACGCATTCATCTCTCATTGTTACAATAGCTTCACCTTGTAAACGGCGAGGCTGTCCATCTGCACCTAATTTTGTAAGAAAAGTTGACATTTACAAAGTTTTTCTACACCAGCAATTTGAACCAGCAATTTACCAGGACATTCTGCATGTAAACCATCTATTTATGTTAAGTTGACCATTTAACCGTCTAGTCAAATGGTCAACTTAACATGAATAGATGGTTTACATGCATGATGTCCTGGTATTCAAGATATTTTTTTATGTGTCGAAAATCATAATAAAAGTTTGCTTCAAACTTCATGGTTAATTATTAATTGAGCATTAAGGGCCGATTCCACCAGCTGTGATTAAATCCATGATTATGCTTAAATTATGCTTAAATCGCTTAAATCATGATTATTTTTTAATCAGCTTTTTAATCACGAATTACTTGTGGCGCGTTCTACCATGAATTTTTAACCTCTAGTTAGCCAACCGTATGCTCTGTTCGCAATAAGTCTAGTTTCTGCGTGTTTCGATTGTAATGGGGATTCTGATTGGCTGATTTTGAACTAGTATTCGCGCGCAAAATATACCTCGACTACTCACGAACGACGAGCGGCGACGTGTTTTTCTTATGTACATCTTTTCCAAATAAATGGACAGAAATGAGTTATCGATTAAAATTGAATGTAAGTTGTGTGATTACAAGATATCGTTATAAATTCGATCAATATTTCACACTATACTTGAACTTCAACTTAGAGGTTATGTTTACTCCAGCTAATCGCTGATTAACTCGCTAACCGGACAAAAATGGCAGGTTAAGTTAATCGACGATTATACTTTTTTAATCATGTTTTAAAACTTTTAGGAACGCAATCTGCTGATTAAACTAAGTTAATCAATATTAAAATTTAATCACAATTGATGGAATCGGCCCTAAGAATTAATTAATTAGAAAGAGGCATCAGATAAAAAGCAATCCATGTGTGACTGACGAGCGTGTGTGTACAAATAAACTAAGGCTTCGTGATTTCCAGTTTGCAGGAATTTTTTTTCTTCAGAATTTTCTTAAAGCTTTCTTTAATTTTCTCGAAAAGTTTACAATGCAAAATGCATTATTTTTCATTTCTTAGGTCTTTTGTATTTTTTGAATTCTGCTTAATTGCCTGCTCCTTTTAAAAAATTAATTCTTCTCAATTGCCTGAGCTCTTTCAAATTCTCTACATTCTTCTGAATATCTGAATTCGTTTGAATTCTGTGAATTCTTTTGCAATGTTTGAATCATTCTAATTTCTCAAAATTTTTCTTCATTCTTTAAACTCTTCTTAGTTTTCTGAATTCTTCTAAACTCTTTTAATTCTTAGAATTTTTCTAAATTCTCGAGATATCACTGAATAAAATTATTTATTAATTAATTTGAAGTCATTAGAAGATCCTTTGACTTATTCAGATCCTCTTTTAATCTCTAAAATATGGTTAAGAACTCACAAAGTGCAAAATAATACACAGTGTTTAAGACAATTCACAGAATTAAAAGAATTTATATAATTGAAAAAAGAGAAATTGAGATGACGGATGCAACAACTCGGCAAGCGCTCGAAACCGTTTAAAAGTATTGTCCAGCCGGGAAAATCTATCGATAAAGAAAAAGTAGCCGAAACGTAAAACAAAATATACATTCGTATTCAGCTCGACGCGACCGACAAATATTTCTTATAAAACGTTACGATATAACCCTGAAGTATGAGTTAAAATTTCTGAAAATGTAAAAAATAAAAAAAGTAAAAAAAATAAACGGATTTCCATTTTCATGAAATGAAAACTTTTCGTGGGGATTTCCTGCAGTAAACTTTTCCCTGCAGTTCCTAAAATGTTCCTTGGAACACCCTTGTAGATAACTAATGTACCTAAATTTGACTTATATCATGGAAATTTTTTTAAGTCGATTAAAAATAATTTTGTAGAACCGAAAATGTTCCTAATATCCCGGAAATTACAGTTTTATTGATAGTGTATTTAGAAATCATAAAGTAAGATGTTTCGTCCATTCGCTTAAAGTTGTTTCTTTATTTAATTTAAATAATTAATTACAAATTTATTCTTGATGCTCCAACGTTATTTCTCACAAGACCTAAATTTTTTACTTTACTTTACATTCATTTATTGTCAGCTAAAATAATGTACAGAATTGCTATGAATAATAAATTTAAATTCCTTTAGCATTTATTGTTTTATTATTACAAAATGTTTATCGTCAAGTATATTTCCATTCTTTTAATAAATTTTCAGATAAGGAAATACAGGTTATAGTTCTGCTCCTATTTCGATAGTTTGATAATTGTTGGTTGAAGATAAACGTTTAGTTCAAAATGCGTTATCTCACACGAATCAGCAAACATAAAGCTCTAAAAATGTGTCGAAACGTTTATGATCTCTTTATACGTATAAAAATTTCCACCCATAAAAATATTATAATAGGGAACATTATTTGACCCTTAAATTAAAAACGAGAAAAATAAGCCAGACGTTATTTCAAAAATGTGAATGTATGAGTCGAAAACTATGTAATTTATATAACGATTTGTGATTTATACAGTAAATTATTTAAACATATACAGTCAAAATTAGATTTCAGGTCAATTTTAGGACTGACCGTGACATTAAATCCAAAGTCTCGGAATGACTTTGTCTTTCTCTCTCTCTCTCTCTCTCTCTCTTGTGACGCTTGAGTAAGCACGCAATCGATCTCCTGCAGCCCCTCCCTTTCTTCCCCACCGCGCTGCGATAATTTTCAGAAATATAAAATGGAGGTTCACTAAATCCAGGTTTGACTATAATTCCTACAAACCAGTATAGGAAAAAAATCGGCATCAGATATATTTCAAAGAAGAAAACTTTCTTTACATATATCTAGTGGTCATATTTGGCTATTCGGAATGGTAAAATAGTATAATATATAAGACTTACGCTTGAAATTCAAGAAGCCCCCGAACACAAGGAGTAAAATTTCAGTGCAAATCTTCATTTATCCGCAGTGGACAAAAATATAGAGAACTGAAATCAAAGCTGTGAAGAAGTTTTTGATAGAACTGAATCGAAAATGGTTGAATGTTATCTGGTTACTTCTTTATTTATTCTTTAAAGTATAGGGAGTTGATTTTTTAATACCCACATACGGGAGCAATAAATCTAGTAAATATAAAAACAGTTTGATTAAGAATGATCAAGAATTACGAAATGTGTGCCAATTTGCACAACAGAGGCCGTGAAAACCAAATTTCAAATAATTTTTCTTATCTTTTAAGTTGCTGTCTTATTTATGAGGAATAATTTAATGATAACAATAATTATCATAATTTATTCACACCTTATTATTAGGCGTCTATCGTATCCTGCGTTTCGCGCTTTATAGTTTCTTTCCATCTGGCTTTTAAATTAAAAAGAAATTTGAACCCTATGTATTTATTGGGACTTTAAAACATATTTTAAGTTGAGGAACCTGTGTCCCTATATACTAAATCTTTATTACTTAATTATTTAATACACAATATTAAATTTTTTGAGTATTTAAATTTAAGTTGTACAAAATTCAAGTTTTCCCACAATATTAAGTTTTGTAGTCTGAAGTGCAGAAGCAGTATATAATAATGATTTATTGATAAATTTTTATTATTGTTTACAATTATAGTAATGAGGTAGCTTTCGTATTTGAGATATCATAATTAATTTATTTTGTGGTCATTTTCGTATAGTTTCTCATATTTATATTTTCTCAATAAGGCATACATTTTTAACGAAAAATTAATAGTATTAAAATTTATGGTTATAATAATAATTATGAATATTTTTTCAACGGATTTACTACGTTAGTCAAGTCGTTAACTGAGAATATTCAAATGATGTCGTGACCTTTATTTTAAATTCTAGTAATCTTAAATAAAATAATTTTCTCTTATATGGATTTACTTAATACATTTCTTTAGAGTATAATTTCAGAAAAAACGTCAGTGTTCTTAAACCTAACAAATAAATTGTTTACAATTTTTTTACAATACAACGAGCATTATTTTGCATTTGTCTAGGTCTTTTGCTTTCTCTGAATTTTTTTAATTGTTGAGTCATTGAGAACTCCATTATATCTTTAAAATATTTTTGAGAACTCACAAAATGCAAAATAATTCACAGTGTTTAAAACAATTTACAGAATTAAAAAGAATATGGATGATTGAAAAAAAAGTAAATAAAAGAGAATACAAAGAATTGAAAATATTTCAGGGAATTAAAAAAATTCAGTGAACTCTGAAGTTTTACAATTTAGAAGAATTCAGGAAATTTAGAGAAATCAGGGAATTTAAATAATTCATAAGAATTTAGATAATTCGTAAGAATTTAGAAGATTCAGAAGAATTCCCAGAGTGAAGAAAAAGAGTTTGAAAGAATTTGGTGAATTAAAAACAATTTAGATGATTTCAGAAAATAAATATAATACAAAATAATAAACAGAAAACAAAATATTTCAGAAAATTTTAATTATTTTAGAGAGTTCATAATAATTTAGAAGACTTTAGAGTAATACAAAAGACTGGATTATTTTTCTGACTGTTTAGCGCATAGGAAAAATATATGAATTATTTTTTGATTTTTTAATCAAAATTGAAGTGATTTATACAATTATCATCACCAAACATATATTCAAAATCATATTTTATAAATTAAACATAGTATGGAATGATTTTAAAGGGCATCAAATTCTGTTAAAAGCTTCATCTCATTGTTTAAACAAATTTTGTTTTTTGCTTTAAATTTCATTCAAATTAAGTATTCTATTTTTTTATTACTAATATACATAAATAATTATTCTATTTAATGAGAAAATTCGATTTAGAAGTATTAGGATTTACGAAATGTGTGTCAAACTGCATGATAGCGGCAGTAAAAAACAAGATTTCGAAAGAATTTCTTATCTTTTACGTCTCTACCTTATTATTAGGCGTCTTTGTATCTCGCGCTTCGCACTTGATAATGTACTTCCATCTAGCTTTCAAATTATGGAGAAATTTAAGCTCTATGTCCTTATTGAGAATTGTGGTAATTAATTAAATTATTTATTTATTTTATGGACGTTTTCATTTTGTGGAAATTTTCGTACATTTTCTTACATTTCTATTTTCTAATTACGAGACACATTTTCAATGACATATTACCAGTATCTAAAACTTATAATGATAATAATTTTTATTTTTTTTACAAATTTGTGACGTTAATTAAGTTGTAAACTTAAAATGTTCAAATAATGTGTCACCCACTGTTGTTAATCACAATAATCGTGAATGAAATAATTTTATCTTACATGTACTCACTTAACACATTCTTTTTGAATCTAATTTCAGCAAGAATTTCAGTGCTTAAAAATCTTTAAGTAAGAAATGGTTTTTCGATAATAAAGTAACTTATAAAAAATGTCGACAATGTCTAGTATTACCAGATATTGATAAGTATCTTAGCAAGATTAATTAATTATATAATTAAGTAATAAAATGATAACCAATCCTGTCTTGGATTTATTTCTACAGTCCTGTTTTGAATGACGATTTTTATAATTAATAAGTCACTGTTCCAGATTAAATGTATGTTTTAATGCATAAAACTAGTAATAGTTACATTCCAGAATACTTGCTTCTTTGCGTTGTGGCATGACGCAACAACTAACCTAAATTTCAAAAGTTGCTGGCTTAAATGGCGACACCAGCTAATAATTAAAACAAAATTTAAAGTAGACATATATTACTGAATATCTTGTCACTTTTTCAAAGACTAATTTAAAGCTGTAAGTTTAATTATGATAATGACATTTGGTTTAAAAAAAGACGTTTGAATGTACATAAATCTTCTGGTACAATATAAAAACAGAAAACAAATGAACTGAAAAAATATTCAACGATTATTGATGCACACTCCATCTTCTGAATTTTAACCATAACTTTTTTGAAATTAAATGTCCTTTGTAATCCATTCGTCCATAAGTGAAGCACACCATTTTCTTACTGGCTTATGATAGACATCTGTAATTGTTTTTGATGTAGCTCCTCTAATTACATTATCCTTTCCTGGATAAACTTTTAATAAACGGCATAATGCCCACTGTAATGGTAGGAAGCAAATAAATTTTCTTTATGAATACCATTGTACCTTCCTTTAGATTCTCATAGTCTTGTCTCCATTTTCTTCTGGTTTTTAACTAATGCAGGTATTTTAGATGCCGGCGATTTCAAAAGTGTCAACATATCTTTTGCATATGCTCCCAACGAAATAGTGGATTTCCCGGTATGTTGATAAAATTTATTTCATCAGGCTGTAATTGTGAATCACCGAAAAGGAAAAAGGATGGGGCTAAAGCATACAAGTCGCTTCGATTGGATGATAAGGTAGTGCGTGGTCTAGACTTAAATACGGCTTTAATTTGAGTCACAAGCACACAACATTCTTCAAATTTTCACCGTATATGACCTGGTCGGAATCAACTTCAACTCGATTCTTTGAGCTTCTAAGCTTGATTCAATTGTAAAATTATTTCTTGTAACGAAATAGTAAACTTCTTTCAAGTCCTCTGATGCTCTAACAATATTTGTCCCGTTTTCTAAATAAATCTTCGAACACATTCCTCTGTGCGAAAGAAACCGCTTCAATGCTGCCATAAAAGCTTCGGTGGTAAAATATGAGACTTATTCTAAGTGTACAACCTTCATAGTAAATAATTCAAATACTGCAATGTAAGCTTTTAAAATGTGATTTTTTTTTGTAAATGAGCCATAATTGCTTCCTAATTTCGAAGCTTTTTTCGGAAGGATTTGATGCAGTTATGAGTCACCCTTTTCACCTCTCTTCTTTCACTTTATAGACAATATCTTTCTTGAATTAAACATAGTAATTGCTCTCGCCCGCAATACAAAAGTCTTACATGTTCTTGCTTCATAATTAAATTAGTAATAAAATGTTTCTATGGTGAAATTATAGGATTTTTCTGACCAGCCACAATATCTGGGCTCTTCCACGACCTTTATGAAATTGACCCCCCGAAGTTTATATTTTTTTAACTTTCCTTTTGCATACCTTTTGACGTCGTTTGTACTGTTTGTACATCCAATATTTTCGTTTGTACCCTTCTTTTTAAAAAATTCGGGGCGAAATTCATCTAGGGGGGCTAACTTCACGTATTCTCCCGAAATTCAAATTTATTAAATTTTTTTTTTGGATGCGTTTGTACGTTGTTCGTACTGTTTGTACATTTAATAGTTTCGTTTGTACCCTCTTAGTAGCCCAGCTAGGGGGAAATAAAAATTTCGAGCAATCCACCTAATATTTAAATTTCTCAAATTTTCTTGTTGCATACGTTTGTACGTCGTTTGTATTGTTTGTATATTCAATATTTCATGTTTGTGTCCTCTTGGTTGCCCGACTAGGGGGAATTCAAAATTTCGTGCATTCCCCCGAAATTCAAATTTCTCAAATTTTCTTTGCAAATGAAAATAATAAATGTACAGAGAGTATAAACGACGTAAAAACGTATGCAAAAAAATTTGAGAAATTTGGATTTCGGGAAGATGGTACGAAACTTTGACTTCCCTTAGCCGGGTAACCAAGATGATACAAACGAAAATATTAAATGTACAAGCGGTACTAGCGACGTACAAACGTATGCAGAAAGAAAGTTTGAAAATTTCAATTTCAGGGGGATAGCATAAAATTTTGATTTCCTCCTGGCTGGGCAACGAAGGGGGTACAAACGAAAATATTGAATGTACAAACGGTATTATTGGCGTACAAACGTATGCAAAAAGAAAATTTTAGAAATTTGAATTTCGAGGGGATGGCACGAAATTTTGATTTCCTCCCAGCCGGGTAACCGCGAGGGTATAAACGGAAAATATTGACCTTAAATACAGTACAAACGACTTACAAATTTCTGTAAATAGAAAATTGGAGAAATTTGAATTTCGGGGGGTGCATGAAGTTAGTCCCCCGAAATTAATTTCGCTCCTAATTTCGTAACGAGGAGGTTACAAACAAAAATATTGAATGTAAAAACAGTACAAAGGTACGCAAAACGAAAATTCGAGAAATTTGAATTTCGGGGGGATGCGTGAAGTTAGCCCCCCGAAATTAATTTCGCTCCTAATTTCGTAACCAGGAGGGTACAAACAAATATATTGAATGTACAAACAGTACAAATGACGTACAAACGCACGCGAAAAGAAGATTTAAAAAATGTAATATTCGGGGGGCCAACTTCATATGGGTGCTTCCACGGACTCTTAGAAGGTCATCCGTATCGAGGAAATGGTTAAGAGTCGATAATATAGTTTTATGATTTCATTCGCGATTATTTGAAATTCTACTGATTTATTAGGAAAAGCATTTCCTTTGCACGATTCTAGCCACTGTTATTTCTGCTCGTTTCAATTTATTGACCGAAAGTTGTCCTTAAATTCGTTTTTTCTTAATGTAATCATCCATGAACCACAGACAATATGCAAAAATTCGTATTAGTTTTTGAAGGGATGAATATTACTTCAATAAATTATACATTGAATTTGTGATAAGACTGATAAGCCAGGTTACTTTGGACTCCTTTTCTTCTTAGATCAATTTTTATTTCTTCATTAGGTTTCAAAGGCCAAACTTCAACTGCTAGAAGCCAAGTGGGCCCTTGTCACTATAACTGATTGCCAGTCAGTCTTTTGACTGGTATTTCTCTCAATATGATATCTGCAGGATTATCTATTAAAAGAATATGATGCTATTCATTACCTTGTGTGCTTTTTTGAATTTTCACCACTACATTTGCTTCATATGTTTTCAACAGATGAGAAAGGGTTTTACTCCACTCTAATGCAAAAGACCAATCTCTCGAGAAGTGCACTTTTTGAATTTTTCCATCTAATGAATTTCGAATTATTGTGAATAATTTTAATAATATTAAAACTGCGTTTAGTTCAAGCCTGTTAAATTTTAAAGTTTTATTTGGTGCAACCCTCGACTTATAGCACATTTGCATGCAATCGTATTTTTTTTAAATGTTTGTTGAACGTACATTTTTTATGTGCGTAGATTATTAACCTTTCTAAAGAGCTGTAGTAAGTTCTCTAAGTTTTAGCCATCACTAGTGGTACGGCTTTGTCCCACTCTAGATTTTTTTGCCAAATTCGTTGTAAAATAATCTTTTCATTTATTATCATTGGCCCTATTATACCTAGCGAATCATAAATTCTTTCTATGCTTAACAAAATACTTCATTTAGCTACTATCTCGATGTCCGTTAACGTCACTTTATATTAAAGTTTGTCTGTTTCTGCGTTCTAGAATAAACACAAAGTTTTGACCGTTTCCTGCTTATTCAAAACTCATAGATGACCTTCTTTCTAAAACTGTGCTAGATGATTTAGAACTTCACGATTGTTTGATCTCTATTTGCAATTGTGAAACTTGCCTTAATTCAAAAGTTGCGATAATGGAATTTGCAGTTCTGTAGCTTTCTCTAAGGTAGCTGTGCTGGTCGGAAAATCATGCATGGAAATGTCCTCGTCTAGAATTCGTGCTGCTGTAAGAGATTCCTTTCTATCACTTCCTGTCAATTGTTTCAAGCAACGTATTGCTAGATAAGGTGCGCTGGTAGTACAGTATGTAACCGTATTCAGTTCGTAGGTTTGAATCATTTGAATGTCGGCTGTGAGGACAAGATGATGAAATCTAAATCGTAGAATAATTTGAAATTGGTTGTCTTGTCAATTTGTACCTGATGAAAATTTGTAATTTAATGAGTTTCCATTTCTTGATATAGCAGATGCATCAAATATCACCATCAATGATGTGGTAATTTTATCTGAGCGAGCTATCAGTTGATAAGGCATATAATATGATTTTCGTAATTTATTCTTGAGGAAGCCTTTGCGTAATATTTTTAGTGTAACTTAACATTCCATTGTTGCAGAATAATTATTTAGCCTTGATTTATTTACGACTTGAGTTATCTAATAAGCTGTTGATTGTATCAATTGTACTGCACTTAAAGATGCTTCTAGTTGTGAACTAGTTGTTGAAAAATGAGCACTACGTCATACACAGAGTTATTTGGATTATTCCCTTCTAAGTGTAACATCTGAGAAGAAGTTAAAACCATTGGTGATATCACCGCTTGTTTATTATCGTGTGATGCTGACCCTTCTTTGTGCATTCTTCTCTGATGATGACCTTGTTTGCATTGTCTTACCTGATTCTTGTTTTGTGCTTTGCTTGGCCACTAATTCCAATTTTCATTATCAATTTGTTAAAAATTTTATAAGCCCATCTAGAGTAGGCATGACATCTCATTCTTCTTTATCTTCAATATTATAGCAAGCCTCAAAATATAATATGTTTAAGGCTAAGTGAATCAACATAGTGCTCCACTGATCAACGGGTTCCTTAAAAAACTTTAATGCACGAGTTTGTGTTACAATAAGATCAATAATTTTTTTTTAGTGAAGTAGGATCACATTTTAAACTTCAAAACAATTTAATACACGTTTTAAATGCGTGTTGATAATGAAGCATTTATTTTCGTACCTTCGTAAGAGTAGATCCCATCCTGCTAGACCTAAAATCTATTTTTCTTCAGACGTTACTTTGAGATGTTCGTTTTTAAATTCTATTTGTTTCCCAACTTCTTATTCTAATAAAACAAAATCATCGTTGCTTTTTTTCTTTGCAATCGATCCAATACTTGATTGAATTTCTTTAAATCATTTCCAAGACTCTTCTATCTTTGTTAAAAGCTTTTCAATTCGTCGAAATTTGGATTCGGATTGCTATCTAAATACATCCCAAATCATTCTAACGCTTTTATCATATGTGCTCGAATAATCTTAAGGCTCTTCAATTTTTCATTTTAATTTATTTGTTGTTAGGAAGGGATATAGGATTTTTATTTTGATGAAGGAATGTATATGAATGAATATAAGTGAAAGTCTCAATTAGCTGTATCCGATCTGATGTTTTTTAGAAATATGGTAAAAAATAAAACTGTTGCTTATATTTTGTTTAATTATTGTTCGAATAAAAAATCATTGTATTGCATATGTTAAATATCTGATAACTTACCAATAGTTTTATCGAGCAGCAGGTTTGAGAACTCCATTTTTACTTTCGATTTAGTTACTGTATCAATAATACATTTCAAAGAACCATTATGTTTTGGATTATCATTCTTCTTAATGAAGAAATAGTAATAATTATAATGATGAATAATAAATTATAATAAATATTTTATAATAAATATTTAATAATAAATCGTCATTGTTTCAAATTAAATGTATGTTTTAATGCATAAAACTTGTATTAGTTCCATTTAGGAATAGTTGCTTTCTTGCGTTGCGACAAGGCTGAAGAACTATCCTAACTCATAAAAATTGCTCTCTCAAATCGCGATAGTAATTATTAATTTGAATTAAATTTAAAGAAGAAATATATTTCTTAACAAGTCCATAAGTATAAGCACTAATTCAAACCAATTTTTATATTATCTTTTTATTTTACTTAAAATCCAGCGCAGTTTTTGTTAAAGTAAAGTGCTTATCCAATATTCAAAAAGATTAAGGCCTCTTCCAATTCCTAACTTTTCCAGGAAAATATTGAAGTTTTAACAAAATAGATTATTTTTCAGCAAAGCAATTAAATTATCATCTAAGTAGTAACAGTATTCACATAAAAGCTAAATTTTCAAGCAAGAAGATTAGTTTTCTATCAAAAGACAAATTTCGATAAAAATTCATGAGTTTTTAAGCAAATAATTCAAATTGCTAACTAAAATAAATAAGTTTACAACCAAAAAAAGGTTAGTTAAGTGTCGAGATAAAGAAAAATGTGAAGAGAAGAATGATCAACAAGTTGAATTTAATGAAAAATAAATATTTTTAAAAACACACTTAAGTCATCAACAAAAAGAATTAATTGTTAAAAACGAAAATTATTTCCTACCCAAGTAAATTAATTTTTAACAAAATAAATGAATTTTGGACCAAGAAATTGGATTTTCAACTTATGAAAGAAAAAAAAAATGTGTCTGCCAAAAATGCAGAAGCTACAGTTTCAGATCAAAAATTAAATTTTGAGCAACAATAAAAGACATTTATAACTATTCATTATAAAATATCAATTATCAAGAGAAAGGTTTCATCTTCTACCAAGTTTTTAATTTTTAATGTTCACTCGATGAAATATCTAAAGAATGTTGCATTATCAACTAGAATGATAAATGTTTTTTTTTTACAAAATGAATTTTGCTCAAAGCATGTCACACATTGAACGAGATAGTTGATTAAAAAGAAATGTATTTCCTAACGAAAAATATAATAGTTGATGTTTCACAAGAATTTTTTAAAACATTTGCAATTAAATTAAATTAAGTTTAACATGAAAATTTAAGTTTTCAAAACAAAATAGTTATAATTTTAAATAAGTAGTTGAACTTTATATCTAAACTGTTAATCTTCTGCTAAAGCAGTCGAATTTTCAAGCACACATATGAATTTTAACGAACAAAAATTTATTTTTTAGAAAACAGTTAAACTTGAACGAATGTAATTAATAATAATTGGTGTTTGCTTTGTCAATCAGTGTGAAATAATTGTTAAATTCAAACAAAGTTTTTGCTTTTTCGAGAAGAATTAATTCCCGACAAAATGTGCAAAATAGTTGATATTTTAAAAAAATGTTTGAATTTTTAACCAAAAACCTCTAGCGAAAACTAGAAAGGACAAATTTTTAACAAAATAGTTGAATTTTGAATCAAAAACTTATTATTTTCAAATAAGCATTTGCATTTGTAACAAGAAAGGAGCAATTTTTAACCAAAGCGAGTACAGTAACCAAAACAAATTAGTTTCCAATAAAAGAGTTGAATTTTCAAATTGAAACAATGCATTTTTGAAAACAAAAAAGTTTATTTTCGACCGAATAGTTGAGTTTCCTACCAAAAAAGATAATTTTCAACCAAAAAATTTAAATCTTTAAAAAAGAAGGAATATTTTATCATAAAATATAGATTTTCAACAAAATACAGAAATTTTTAGCAAAATAGTTAAATGTTACAATAAAAATATCAATTTTCAATGAAAAAAAGACCTGTTAACAAAATAGGTAAACTGTTGTGAAAATTAATAAATGTTTACCTAGAAATAATGGATTCTTAACGCTAGATGTATATTACGTAGATTCATGTAAATTTTGACTTTCTGGTTTTCATCAATTCTCAAAGTTTTCAGAAATTCTGATTAGTTTTGTCCGTCTGCGGAAGATTGTTTCAAAATAAGTAATAAAATAATTCATAATAAAATTTGTACTCGTTTGTAAAATTTGGTCCTGAATGTAGGTTCAGAAATTACTTTAACTTCTTCTTAACTTCTATTTGTAAATATTTTTTTTGTAATTAAGGATATTTTAAGCGAATGGCCAATCTTCTGTTTTTGGCACACTTGACTTGGGTGCGAAGGGCTAGTCAATTCGGAAAAAATATGGCCACACAGAGAAATAATGCGATTATTTATTGTGAATATTTAAAATACATGATCTCTAGATTAATCTATATCTATTTATATCTATATTTATAATTACGTCAGACGATTTTTCGACACCCCCCTCCACCTAATGAATTTTACGTAACATGTTTGACATAAGAAAAAAAGTTATAAAGCATGACTTACATGTGTCACATCACTATTACATTTTTAAATGTAGCATGAAATGTAATTAGCTGATGAGATTAATTGAAATGATGAAATTAAATAATTATTGAAGAAACAAAGCACAAAACCACCATTGAATAAACACTGCAAAGTTTTTTTCAAAACTTGAACAAAGAGGAGGGTCTAAATTTTAAGTTGTACTGTGATGCATTCAAATAGAACCTAAAGTAAAGCAAAAATACCGAAAATAGAAAAAAAAAATTACTCAAGATAATCATAAAACTCCCTCTCACCCAATGAGAGGTTCTATAAGAAATGCGCTGATCCACTATGGACCCACAGTATTCCTAGTTAATTTTCTTTGAAGGACCTTATGAGATTTGAGCAACTTATGCTCTTTCCTTCTCTCACTAAAAACTAAAGGTGCACTATATACCATGTTCGTTTCTTCTGGCCTTATTACATATATGTGATTGGTGGGTGGATAACTACCTAATGGAGCATATGGGTTTGGCCTATGATGGTTATGTTGGTGTACAGGGTACACAGAAAAATTTGTAGCTTCATAAAATAGGCGATTTTCTATATTTATCAGAGCACTAGTTGGAAAATGATCATTAGCAACATGATCAGAATTTCTACGTGGCTGATCGATAATTCCAGAAAATTTTCGGTTTCCTATCATTATATAAGTATAGTGGTCCTGAGGCGGAGATACGTTAGGATGTAACCAGTACATAAGGTGAGATGGATGGTCTTCGGTGAACATTTCCTCCAGAACACAGCCATCATTCATTGTTATAGCAGCGTTGCCTACTGCAGAGTGTGGTTGTCCATGTGCACCTAATTTTGTAAGAAAAATGGACATTCATTCCGCTTTTATAGACCAAAACCTTAAACTTTTTACAATCACTAGTCGAAAATATATGAACACTTATGTATAATCTATAAAATTGAAAATGTTTAAATCAAAGTCCTTTTTTTGTTATTTCAGTAGCTATTTTCGCAATTTCAGTAAACTCAAAAAAATTGGACTGCAATAATACTGTTATGAAAATACATACATTTTTAGCTTATCAAACTTAAAGATATCGCTATAGTTGGTTTATGTATGTTACATTCAAAGAAGATAATCCAGGCATTTTATATAATCCCTAGGCATTATATATAATGCCAACGTTAAGACACGGAAAGTATACAATGATAATAATATTATAAATTAGCGATCACTTATATAAATCAATGAAGGTTAACTCGCTATTCATAAAAATATGGCATACAGGAATGACATTTCAATTCGTGATAGGCGATGTTTAAAACATTATTTTTACTATTCATTATTTACTAAAACAGTGGATTTTTTAATTAAAGAAGCGACATTTTTTAAAACTTTACGATTTATAAAAAGGTCTTGTAATTTAGAACAAATCCAAAATTCAAATTAAACTGATTTACCATTAAAATAATATATATTCATTATCTGAGTTAGGTCTGACATTATTTACAATGTCTTTGTAATGTTTGAAATGAGCAAATCGATATCAAATTATGAAGTTTTATACGGATTTTCCATAAAAAAGAAGACATTTTTGTATATGTTATTCAGAATCCTTAATATAATGTACAGCAAGTTCTACCTTAACATTTTTCTTCACAATTAGCGATAAAATACAGTTTAAAACTTATTTTTTAAATATCACCTCGATAATCTGTTTTGAAGGGCCCCAATAATACCTTGTATGTAAAAAATGTAATTTTGTCCGTTTCTGCTGCTAATCATTGATATAAAAAAATTAATTTCTTAAATAATTTATATAAACATCTATCAATAGTTTTTGTTGAGATAAAAAATCACAAAGTTGAAATGGCCAATTTGTTCACTTTATTTGTTTATGCATATATTGTTGCTCAGTGACAAAAAATTAAAAATTCCAAACCAGCATTCTCTTAAAAATGTGAGAATGAATATTTCTAAAAAAAACTTTGAAATCGGTTGAAAAATAAGACCTGTGGGCGGTTATCAAGGAATAACTTTGCCACTAGCATCAGAAGGGGTTTTTCTATTTGGAGAAAAAAAACGAGATCATTTGGTCGAACAGAAGCTGAGATTTCGCGAGTTTAGTTTAAAAAGTTATTGATTTTGGTACAATAAAAATTTACGGTTTTTAATTTCTAGCAAAAAAAATATCAATTTAATGAAAAAAGTTCCGTCATGAAAGTTGTGCGGCTCTTCAAGCCGCAAATACTTATATTTTTGCGCAGTAAATTTTCGAAAAAAAACCTTCCAGGTATTTTTTTTAGAAACCAACATTCAGTGTCGCATTAATTTAATGTGAAATTATTTCTGAATATTAAGAACGCTCCGAAAGAGCAAATCACAGATTCTGTACAAAATGTTTTTAACTATTTTGCCTAAAAATCATCTAAGCTTAGCAGATTTTTTTCTAAATGTAATATATTACACTTAAGCCATATTTATAATAAATATTAGTTTTAATAATATATTGCACTTACATTTGAAAATCAGGAAGCCCCCGAAAACGAGGAGTAAAACTTCCGGGCAAATCTTCATTTGTATCCAGAGGAAAAAATATCAGGGAACAGAAATCAAAGTTTTGACGAAGTTCGTGATAAGACTGAACCGAAAATGGCTGACTTCTATTTGATTAATGCATTATTTATTCTTTAAAACCGTGTTGATTTTTTATTATTACGTATATATCTGAATAATAAATCTATCAAATACAAAAATTAAACGCAGAATTATAAAGAATTGCGAAATGTGTTTCAGATTGCATGATAAGAACAGTTAAAAAAAAATATTTAGAAAATTTTTCTCCGTATTTTAAGTTTATATGACCTTTATGATGATCAAATCAAAGATAAAAATAATAATTGTGGGTCACATTCCAATACAAGTACTCATAAGTGTCGTCATAAATAATTTCTTAAACCTTTTAATGGAAATAATGTGGTATAAAAAATGGAGTTATGTTTAAAGCATCTAAATTCGAAATTATATCGTTTTTTAAAAATATTTCTGTTGCCTTCTAATGCCTTTTAATGCCTTTTAATGCCTTGTAAGTTTAAGAGATATATTGAAAACTTTGTTTAATTTTTTATTAATGCGATTTCAAATTTTAAAAAAATAGTATGTAAATGTTTCAATAACCATATTTTTATACGTTTTTCATTTTGTGAAAAGATTAATTAATTATCAGCCAATTAATGATTCAAAGTTCCAGAAGGAAATGTGAGGCCTAAACATTATAAAGCAGAAATTTGTTCAGTGTTTTAATTAAAATAATTATTTAATGATTTTTATGTTTTTAACTGGTTAATTTATTACTACTAGCTGACTAATAAATCCAAGTGTCAGAAATGCCAGCTAGAATTATAAAATACATATAAAGTAAAAATTATTTAAGTTTTTAAATGAAACTCATAGTTTAATGTTTTATGCTGTGATCTAATTATTAGCTGATTAGTTTTTTCACAACACGAATTCATAATTTTTCAATTTTCTCAATTTTTTAAATTGTTCACTATTGTTTTCATTAAATAATCAAACAATACTCAAATCGTAATAAATAATTTCTCGAATTTATTTATAAAGTCTATAAATTGGAATAATAATTAAAACCATTTTTTTCATTATTGTTTTATACTCAAAATGCAATGCACATTTTTTAAATTAATGCGTGGATGCATATACAATATTCTGATATAACTGTTTGATTTGATATTCAAAATTTTTTTTAATCTTGAATAACGATGGAAAAACATTTTGTTGGTTCAAAAATCCACTTATTACTTGAAAGTCGAATCTTTTTTAGTTCAAATTTATATATTTTGTTAAAAATTTGTCTTTTTTGGTAGAAAATTAACCTGGTTCGTAAAAATTTCTTTGAAAATTGAAATATTTGTTCGAAAATTCATGCTTTTTGTTTAGAATTCTACTTTTTTAGTAGAAAATTAAACTTTTGGTTGACAATTTTATTCCTCTGGTTAGAATTAGGTTTTTTGTTCAAAATTCATTTTTTTAACTAAAAATTTAAATATTCGATTTTTTTGTCAACATTTTTTTATAGATATTTATTCTTTTTGGGTAAAAATTCATCTCTCAAACTAAAATTAAACCAATATATTTTTTCTTAACAATATATCTTTTTTGGTAGAAAATTTACCTTCTTGGTCAAAAACTCCATTTAAACTTTAATGATTTGTTTGAAAATACATGTATTTTTTGCCAAATTATTCTTATTTGGCAAAAATTTACCATTCTTGGATGAAATTTGATTTCTCTGGTTAAAATTTAATTTCTCTGAATGAAAATTTTGATTTTTTATTCAAGATTAATTCTTTAAATAAATCTTTAACTTTTATATTTATTAAGGACCATTTTTTTATAGACATGTATTCTTTTTGGTTGCAAATTTATTTCACAAAGTTTGATTTTTGTTTAAAGCTAATATTTTCGAGTTAAAAATCTAATTATTTTGGTGAAAAGCGCATATTTTTGTTTTATAAATTCTACTTTTTTCTTTAATAATTCATCTTTAAGACTTGAAAATTCAATATTTTTTAACAGACATTTTTTCTTTATTGAACAGTATTTTTTGCTTTACAATTCAATCTATTTTTTAAATATTGGTATGTTTTCCATTTTTATTAATAGTTTTTTAATTTAAAATTTAAAAAATTTAGTGAAAAAAACATCAATTATTAAAATTATGGTTAAGAATGTACTTTATTAAATCAAAAAATTATCAGATTGGTTAAAAATTTAACTTTTGGGCTTAAAATTTTTTTTAAAACTTGAAATTTGGTTATAAATTCATTTCCCTTGTTAAAATTAATCTTTTTAGTTAAAAGTTTGTCTTTGTTAGGTAGAAAATTGAACTATTCTCATAGGAAATAAATATTTACTAGTTGTAAATTCAAATTTTTTGGTTGAAATATAAACTATTACACCTTCTGTCCAGAAATTATTGTTTGTATCGTATATTTATCTCTTTGGTTGAAAATAAAGTTTTTTTACGTAAAATCACGGCTTTATTTGAATAATAAAATTTCACATTAATAAATTATTTATTTTTATTATTATTTTTTTTCTGAAACACATCTTGGTTACATTTTGTTGATAACTCCATTTTTGTTCAAAATTTGCCTTTTCTCATTGTAAATTTAACAATTTGGTAGCAAATTAGGTTAAATTTCTTTCTGTTAGTGAATTTTTTTTAAATGAGAAATCAAATACTGAAATAAAAGTGCGTCCTATCGGACTAAATATTGAATTATTTGGGTAAAAATTTTACTGTTGGTTTGAAAATAAACTTTTTAATTGATAATTAATATTTTTTAACGTAAAATTGTCATGTCTTCTCCGTGGATAAGATAATGGAGAACAAAAATATAAGTTTTCAAGATGTGCGCGTGATAAAATCGACACAAAAATGGCTGCTATATATACTAACTTTTACGACTGCCATCTCATAAAGCGTTTGTTCATCGTTTAGAATAAAAAGAGTTAAAAAGGAATAATGCTCATATCACTTTACATCAGTATTGACCGAGAGGAGGGGGCAAAATTTTTTTGGATTTTCATGGATATCATCTATTTCGGCGATTTTTAACTTTCCTAATAGCGACAAAAAAATTGTTGCCAAGCACACTTTCGATATGGGGTTTCACGCCTTTTCTATTTGTCCTACGCAGTTAGAAAAATATATTTGTCTTTCAAACATGAAGGTTAATAATAAATTTGTCTTTTTCAAAATAATACATGTTTTTTTGGTCTTAAAAGAAGTCTTAGGTTTTTTCCTACAAGACTATGTGAATTATAAACTGGGATTCGAATGTTTATTTTATGTAAATAAGCACTGAGCAAAGTAATAATATTATATACTTGTGTAAATGATCTCTCCCTAAATAAATTTTTTTGATAAATAACAAATCTCTCAAGCAGACGCCTGCTTAAAATATCAAGAGCTATATATCTTCGGATGTCACTTATTCTTTCCTTTTTTATCATCAGGCTATTATAAAAAACAAATGAAGAACATGGTCACCATCCTCAAGATGGAAAATCACTAAAAATGATCAAAAGTGAAAACCAAAAATCTACGCTATGAAATAAGCATGAATTATCCGTATATTTTATTATGAAATTAGATTTCAAAGTGGTATCACATTTTAGCTTCGTTATATGATCATTTTATATGTATTTTCGAAAGTTAAGTAATAGCTACGGCACGAAAATATCGTCATATATTCTACTTTCATTGTAGCTTGGATTTTTCAACCTATAAAATCAAATTGTTAATGTTAAATTAAATATAATCTGAAAAAATAAACTATTTTGGAACTCTAACTACATAACAGAACAACTGCTAAAGACCTGTAAAGCAGATACGATGCTGCAATGACAATCAATTTAAAAACTTTTCAAAATTCATGAGTAAACGTAATGCAGGCATTTAAATCTTAACGCATATTTTTATAGTTTAAAAATTTGTTAAACCTAAAGTTAAAAGTTTTGCAGTTCAGACACACGGAAAAAACTGGGGCTTCACTAAAGTTGCGGCACAAATTAAATTTTGTGTCATTTAGAAGTTGAGCTTCAATAGATACCTGTAGAGAGCCAAAATGGTTTCTTTAGAGCGCTCTTGTAATAAACATGGAGGCGCATTCACAAAAAAACGCTTGCAAAGTAGGGCTTATAAGTTAGGGATCTATTTTAATAGCGTTAATATTTTGTAATTTAATAATCGTCATTAAGTTATTTCCATCAGAGTTCGATTAAATGTGTCCTTTAAAGTGAAAATTATGTTATTAATTAAACAAATTAACGAAGTAGGCAAAGCGAAAAAAATGCTCTTTATAAATAAGCATAAATAAGCAGGTTCTTTAAAAACAAAAATGGCTTCTAATGGAAACCCCAGTTTTTCTTGGGCATATTTTATTTGTGTGCTAAGTGCAAATCACTTTTAAAAAATTCAATCTTGATAAACAATGAATTTTATTCATTTGTGGGATAGAACATAGTACATGATGTGTAGATTGAAAAGGCCTACATTTAGAGGAGATCCTTGTCATATAAATTTCAGACGCTAATAATTTTTTCTGAGGATATCTTTCGATATCTTAGGAATATCTAGTGTATCTCCAAATTCTTGGACTTTAGAATATCGCTTCCAATCTGTCTACGCTCAGAAAAATGTTTGTTTGAATCAAACAACAAAATTGACTTTTATTAAACAATGCATTTGTTTCAAATCTGTTTATTGGAATTCATGAAAATATTTATTTGATTAAAAAAAATACAGTAGAAACCAGTACTACAAAGTGCCGCTATGCGTGCTAAAGCGCTACCGGCGGTTCCTAAGGGACTAACCTAAAATCTAAATTAATTGATCATGTGATTTAAAATATTTGATGACATTCGTATTTTTTCAGTTTTGTATTATTCTAAAGGTTCTGATTCACTATAAAATGATAAATTAATTGAAAAATGGGCGCAATACCTCTAGTTTAGGAACCACTTGAAGTTTAGGGCTTTTACCTTGGATATAATTGAAGATTTCGGATAAGAGTAAGTCTTTTTCAATACTAACCATCTTTCTTTATAATGCTGATTAATGAAATCAATCATGTTCTTTTCTATTATAATTATCAATTTATGATTAAAATCAGGAACACATATATACATTCAATTCAAATGTCTAACTCTGGTTCATTTCTTATTATTCTACTTTATGATTGTTCAATACAGAAATGAGAGGCCCAGAGTTAAAAATTAACCAGATTTAAGCATTCGGCTTGAACGAGTGTTTCTGCTTTTACATATACAATGATAATTATGATTAACAATAAACATATTATCGAGTTTATACATTATTTTTATAAAGAATGCTCAATTTTGAGGTTAAGTGTAAAAAAAGATTTACTTCACTTGAACAAAATCTTTAATTAATTTAAAAAATACGAGGGTGGATTGATAAGTTTCCGGCCTGACCAAGAAAAACAACGTTTTTAAGAATTTTTTTTTTTATTTCTCAACATAATCTCCTCCAAGGCT
>NC_046659.1:145289995-145291538 GCF_010883055.1 Belonocnema kinseyi | reverse complement strand
ACAAGCTATCTAAGGATGGTACTATAGAACGCTACCTCAAGGTAGGCCTAGTGGCGCCATCTCTTGGTCAGGCCGGAAACTTATCAATCCACCCTCGTATATCTACTATGTAAGCAAGAACTATACTTATTTTAAACAAGAAATTTATTAAAAACTAACCAAACAAATAATTTATTTTACTCAAATAAACATTTGTTTGACCCCATATTAAAGAAATAATTTGTTTGATTCAAACATTTTTCGCAGTGTAAGGAAGGCGTGTTAACGACGTAGGAAGTTCCAAAATGAGAATAATCTTCGTCTTTTTTTATTAGGTTGCGTAGAGCTGACTGAATGTTCTTGCTCTCTGTCCGTTTGGTCGATTAAAGGTGACCTATAAATCTTGTAATCCACTCCTAGAATTACTACGAATATATGATTAGTTTCTGGAAAATTTCCTGGAGATTTGTGGTCTGGAAAATGGTGGTTATATAGACTTGCATTGTACACTTCAAAGTGAGTAGCTGAATAAAATTCTCCTTTTCCTATATTTATATGAGCGCTCCATGGAATATGAAGATTATCAAAATGATGGTGAAGCTCATCTGCTGGTTCGTGAAAAGTTGTCGTAAAATGACGGTTATCTATATAGATGTCAACATACTGAAAGTCAGGGCGTATATGTGTCTGGCCATGCAGCAGATATTGGGGAATCCCTACGCCGAACCGTTGATCGACTACTGCATGATAAGTACAGCTATCACGCATTCGCAAAAGAGCGAGTCTTTCAGGCAAATGGTGCTGAGGTTGTCCATCTGCACCTAATTTTTTTAGAAAAAAATCACATTTATGTATTTTTTTTACACACGCAATTTTGAAACGTAAACTCTTGAATGCCCGGATTCATAAATTTCAAGAGGATCTTAGGAAATTCTAGGCAATTAAAGTCAATTTTGAAGTAATTTATTCATTTCAGTAAATTAAAAAGAATTTTAGTACAGCTTATACATTTATTTCACACACACACACATACACACACATATATATATATATATATATATTTACGAGGGTAGTTCAATAAGTCCTTAGAATGACCAACAGATGGCGAGCGAATCGCTCCAAATCATCTGTTTTCAGTCAGCACCACTCCCGACTAGATATATGGTGCAGTCACAGTCCACATCTTCTGAGTTTACGTGTTTTTATAACCAATTGAAAAAAAAAATTGTTCGTTAAGAAAAATGAAAAAAAACGAGTTCAGAGCGGTAATCAAACATTTTCATTTAAAGGGTTTAACTACATAGAAGATTAAAAGTGCGTGAGTTAGCTGAGGCCACAAGGATATCTATAGGTGCAGTTGTTTTAATTCTTCATGAAAAATTAGGCATGAAAAATCTATCGGCAAGATGGGTGCCGCGTTTGCTCTCAGCTGAGAATAAACGCAATAGAGTGGTCGCCTCTCTGGCTCTTTTGGCGCGCATAAGTCGGAATCGTGAGGAATTTTTTCGTCGATTTGTGACTGTGGATGAAACATGGATACACCATTACACTCCTGAGACAAAGG
>NC_046659.1:145285583-145289895 GCF_010883055.1 Belonocnema kinseyi | reverse complement strand
CTATTTTATTTCATGAGAATTCTTTACGTTGAATCAGAAATAAGCATAGCATGTTGTCATGGTGATAACAGCAATAGAACAGATCTCGGCAGATATAAAAAATCGTTTTTTAAAATTATTTTTAAGACTTTGAGCATATGATAAATACGAAAATCGGTCGATTTCACTAAAAAAGATGAATTTTTAACAAAGAACAGAAATCTCACAAGAAAAAATGAATTTTCAACTGAAGAAAATGAACTAGTACTGCTTGATGTTTTCTTATAGTGCAGTGAAATTCGTATACATATTCCTTGTTCATAATATTCTGTCCAATGAATTAACAATTAATCTAATTGTTTTAGGTAAAATTAGTATATTTACAATTAGATAAGTTAAATATTATTATATGATGGAATTTTCAAGCACTTTTGTTATCAATTACTATTTGATAACTCAAGGTTCTTCAATTTAATGTAGATTTAGGATTATAAAATCTATTGACAAAAAATGGATTGCAGTATGTGCAATATTTCAATATTTTTAGATTTTGGAAATAAAATATGTGGTACAATCGAATCTGCAATTGTAATAATCACAAATTGTGCAGGGCTTCGAACAAGAGCTACTTACTATTCTATTCTATTGTTATTACTATTCGATCTAAGTTTCGAATGCGAAACAATTTTTTTAAATTTTTATTATAAGCAATAACATTTCAACTTATAAAAAATCCATTAGGTGAAAATTAATCAATCCTGATAAAAATTCATTATATTGATATTCTGTAAATAATATTCAAAATAACTAGAAATATTTAATTCAAAAATATTTATTTATTTTTAAAAGTTGTTCTGTCTATATTGCTTCTTCTTCTCAGGTAGAAAATTGAATTTGTTCACAGAAAAATGTTAATGAATTGTATGTTATATGTGATTTTCTGATGATTTTCTTTTTTGAAGTAACAACTGATTTTTTTAGACAATAATAAATATCAAGTTGTAGAGAATCTTTTTTTGAAAAAATTCAGCTATTATTTATAAGGATCGTATTTTTTTAATTTGCTAAGAAGTTTTGTAAACAAAATATTTTTTCCAGAAATGAAAATTGTTGAATAAAATATTTCTAGTAGTTAACAATTTTTGTCATAAAAAATAACCCTTGTCCTCGAAATTTATACCATTTACAATAATCTTCTCTTTAATTTGATTTATAATAAAATTGTTTTGTTTTCTGCAAAGTTATATTTTTAGTTCGAAAAAAATGTTTAAAAAAGACAAATTGGCAACCAGTTGAATTTAAAAAAAAGATGAATTTTCGAACAAAATAGTTGAATCCATAAACAAAATGATGAATATTTAATAAACTAGCTGTGAATTCGATCTCGAGTGTTTCCACTTTATTTGTATTTTGATTCCATGAACATTTTGCTTGCTGTTAGCAAATGTATTTGCTTTCACATAGAGGAAGCAAATGTGATTTTTCTAATAAGAGACAGACTAAAGTTTTTTATTTGATTTAATTTCGGAATGAAAATTTACAAAAAATAGAACATAGAAAAATAATACAAAAAAGTTTATAATATATTTTCAAATCAGACAAATCAGAGTTTTTATTTTCAATGCTAATTTTTCGACCTGGAAAAGGGAAGGTAGAAGGTCTGTCTCACTCTACCCCTTTCCAAGTTTTATGCTAAGTTAATTTACATTAAAATTAAATTTTTAATTAAAAAAATAATAATAATAAGATTTATAAAAAATAAAAATTAATACTTAATTAAAAATTACTTTTTAATTAAGAATATTAATGCTATAGAACAATTGATTCGCATCGGATCAGATAACTTTTTTTATTCTTGCATCAGTTTTAATTATCTTAATGAAAAAAGCTTTACAATAAAAACTATATTTTATAATATAACGCATTAGTATAGCTTCCTCATACTTCATTTAAATGAATCAATATTATAGTTCAATCGATTTCCCTTGAATCAACATGTCGTTTCTCTTCTCTCATCAACGTTAAATTATCAGAATAATTTTTTTTTAATATGAAGTCGATTTTAAATAGAATATAAATGACAATAACTTCCTTACTTTTTAATAAAATGCATTAATAATATAGGTCGATCGAATCAAGATTTCTGTTATATTCTTGCTTTAACTCTGAATTATGTTCAGGAAACAAATTTTACTATTAAAAGACGATTTTAAAAATATTATAATTTTTTTAAAAATACAAAGAATATTTAAAAAAATCTTTCGGTTAGTTTCAAGATATTTGTGGTGGAAATAACTCCTACAAATCTGATTAATTTAATTGCAACCGTTTTGAAGTTATGGTGGTCCCATACACATCCGGACAATTTCTGAGAACATTGTATTGGATATTCTGCAAGAATAGTAAATTTAAAAGAAAAATATTTTTGTCTTTCACCAACCATTATGATTTCCTGCCAAAGTTTTTAAATTTTTAAGCAAAAATATGAATCTTTAAAAGGAAATTGTAATTTTCTAACAAATTGTTGAATTTTTAAGTCAAGCAAATAAATATTCTAAAAACTTAATTGGCGCGTAGAAATTATGAAATTTTTATTGGAATCATGATTTTAAAAAAAAGTATTGCTTTACTGAGTAGTTCCACTTGCAAACTTAGTACCTGATTTTAAAAAATGAATTTAATTGAAAAATGTAATAGTTGATATTGAAGAAAAACGAAAGATTTTTAGTTTTCTTTAAAAACAGTTATCATTTAACATCAGTCAAAAACGAACGCGAGTATTGGCATCGTGAATTATTAAAAAAAAATCTTTTCCAAACCAAATGGAATATTTAGAAAAAGTATAAATTCATTCAGCCTTCTGGATTTAATTATTGATTAAATTTAGCAAAAATAATTTTTTAAACAGATCATTATTATTCATAACTATTTTAAACAATATTACTGCCAGATAGTCACGTTTATTCTGAATGTTTAAACTTTTTGTTCAGTTCTTACTTAATAATGTAAGCACTAATGCAAGTGAACAAATATAATTTTTTTATTAATTGAATAATTTCCTAAAGTTTAATTTTTATGAATTATGAACAGAGAAAATTAATTTTCTACTTAAAGACGAACTGGAATCAAAAAGCATGATCTTCTAAGCAAATGCACCAAAGTTTTAACTCAAAATATGAGTTTGGAAACAAAAATGGAATAATTATATTTTTAGTACCTAAACTGATGAATTTTCAACAAAATACAGGAATTTTCTACTAAACAGTTTAATTTTTAACTTGTAAAGGTAAACATGTCAAACAAAAATGGAAGATTTATGTTTTCAACTATAAAGTAAATATTTAGTTTAAAAAAATCGAATTTTTAACAAAATAGTTAATTTAAACAAATGTCGTTTAGTTGTTCACCAATAATTTGGAATTTGTGCCGAATTGGTTAAACAAAAAGAATTTTCAACAAAAAGGTTTCATTTTCTACCTTATTGTTAAATTTTTCAATCAAAAGGATGAATTTTAAACACAAAAATTAATTTACGCTGATAAAGACATACTTTTTACTGAAATGATATAACTTGAAAAAATGGATTTTTTTTAGATAAATCTGTTACAAATTAGTTAATTTTTTCACCAAACGTTTTAGTTTTAAGAAAAAGTAGTTGAATTTTTAAACAAAAATCTAAATTTTCAGCAAAAAGGTCATTTCTACAAATTAGTATAACTTGAGCCTGAGTAATTTGTAATTGGTTTTCGTGCTGTCGACCAGCGTGGAATGATAAAAAAATGTAAACATACTTTTAATTTTAAACCATGCATTTTTGTGAGCAAAAAATATTAATTCTCAACGAAACATGTAATAGTTACAGTATGTCAACAATATAAGATATTAATTTGTAATTCAAAACAGTTCAATTTAACTCAAAACGGTAAATCTTCAACAAAATAGTTGTATTTTTAGGCAAAACAGAATTATTTTCGACCAAGAAGTTTGCATTTTTAACGAAAAAGAGTTGATTTTTAACCAAATGGGTTAATTTTTCACCAAAAAAATACAAATATTTGACAAAATACACAAATTTTTGTTCAGACAAGATCAATTTTAAATTAAACATATCCACCTTCTACCCGAAACGGAATTCTTACATTTTTAGTTTGAAAAATCAATACTCACATGAAAAAACGGGTTTGTTCTATAAATTCATGGGTGATAGCTTTTTTAATAGTGTAATTAACAATAACAAAGTACTAGGCAGTCTGATAAGTACCTGAAAATTCTAAGAGATGGCATTAGTATTCACTAATGTGAACCATTTTCGTCGAGCTTGATCCTTCAAATG
>NC_046659.1:145191855-145285483 GCF_010883055.1 Belonocnema kinseyi | reverse complement strand
CCGGTAAGCGTTTTTACTCAAATGAGGAGCTCATAGCTGAAACTGAGGCGTATTTTGGAGACCTTCCGATCGAGTACTTTTCGGACGGTATCAAAAAGTTAAGAAATCGTTGGACTCGCTGTATCGACCTACAAGGAGATTATGTTGAAAAATGAAACCGACTTTGGCCGAAAAAACGTCTCCGTGTTTCATTTTTTAGGAACTAGTAAGTTAGAGAATAGTCATTTTTGCGGTTTCAAGTACTCAATTGCACAATGTCAGGTAGACCTTTGATGTGTTAATATTTTAGATATTGTCTTGTATTAAAATTTTTTTCCTACTATCCTAATATAGTATTTTATCAAAATTCAAACCTAATTTTGTGGCCACTTTAGAAACTGAAAAATTCGCCCTTCACGCTCTTAAGTTAACATTTTAAAACACGTATGAGCTATATTTATCGTAGATAATAATTTTGATAACATATTGCTCTTACGTCTTAAGTTCAGGAAGCCCGTGAATACCAGAATTTGTATTTCAGTGAGAATGTTCATATCATCTCAGTGGATAAAAAAGTGGAGAGCAGAAATCTAGGTTTTCAGGACGTTCAAGAGATAACTGAAATAAAAACCACTGCTACTACACTCTTTTTTCTCGTATCTACAAAATGCTTTATTTATTCTTTAGAATAAACAGAGTAGAACGAGAAATAATGCTGATGTCACATTATAAAATTCTGGCCTTCACTAGATCTATTGTACATATTCATGACTATTATTTTAAGTTTATTTAAAAATTTGTTTACTTCAGAATTATCAAGAATTGAAATAATTGTTCAGTTTTTTATTTATACCACTAGAGTCACATTATATGAAGATGCGATATTAATCTTTTTGAAAACCGTTCTTTCGGGCAAACAATCTGAATTTTTTCAACAAAAATTTGTTCAGGACAACAAAATACGGTTTAAAAAAATAATGTTGTGTTAAGAACCAAATATTTTGTTTGATCAAGACAATGCTTTTGTGCTAACAACCAAAATTTTTCTGCTACATTAAAAAACGCCCAACAAAATGCTTTTACTATGATTACTAACTTTTTCAGTGATAGGATATCACTCCCGACATGTCTAAGGAAGCGTGTTAAGCACGTAAGAGTTTCCAGAATGAAAATGATCTTCGCCTTTTTTCAGTAGGTTTCGGCAAAGTGACTGAATGATCTTCGTTTTTCTCCGAAAGGTTTCGCAAAGGTGACCTATACACCTTGTGATTTTGTCCTGGAATGACTGTGTATATGTGATTAGTGGCTGGAAAATTGCCTGGGGAATCATCGATTGGAAGATGATGATTATATAGACTTGCATTGTATACTTGAAACTGGGTAGCTAAATAAAATTCTCCTTTTCCTATATTTATATGAGCGGTCCATGGAGTGTGAAGATTACGAACATGATGGTCAAGCTCAGCTGCTGGTGGATGGAAAGTTGAAGTAAAATAACGGTTATCTATATAAATATCAACGAATTGTAACCCAGGGTTTATGTGTGTAGATCCACGCAACAAATATTGGGGTATCCTTACATTGAGCCACTGTGCGACTACTGCGCGATAAGTACAGCCATCATGCATTCGTAAAAGAATGACTTCTTCAGGTAAATGGTGCTCGGGTTGTCCATCTGCACCTAATTTTATAAAAAAAATTCGAATTTATGCAGTGTTTTTCACGCCAGCAACTTACTTTTTTTTATTGGAACCATTAGTGGTCGAAAAAACATCAACTTTATGTATGCAAGAAATTAAAGTCGACGGTTACTTTTTTTCATAATTTGAGCTAATCGCAATATAATGTGAAATCTGGAAAACTCGAACCCTTAAGAGAATTTGAGAAAATTCTAGGCAATCAAAGTCAATTTGATTAGTCATTCAGTAAGTTCAGTGAATTTAAAAGCATTTAAATACAATACTTTGCTTTGGACATACATAAACCTTCAAATTTTTAATCACACACAAAAATATGGTTTGTATATAATGCGAACGAGCAATGCTAAAACTTTCAACTTTCTTTGGATTATTTTATATCTAATTGGGTCAAAAGAAAAAAATTTTATCAAATTAATGTTAGTATTTGTCTGCGAGATTATGAAAATATAAGCTAATGCTACAATAAATAATGCTGCAGTTTCCAAATGCTAGAATTGGTCTGGTACCACGCATATATTGGAATTTTACAATACAAGTCCAGTAGCCAGTCACACTTCTGTATTATGCTTGCGGCTGAATATCTTGACATCTGTTGAAGCCAGAAATTGAAAAGAAATCATTTCAAGAACATTTGTTCCTTAGAGAAAAAAAATGCTGACGGTGCACAATTTTTGGTTAATGACTTTTCAGAATTGACGAAATTCAAATTAGGTCCAGAATTAACCGATTTCGTGAAAATAGCGGAAGTCATAGAATTCACGGAATTCGAAGGATTCACGGTATAGACAAAATACAAAAAATTCGCGATATGAACAAAATACACGGAATTCACGGTATGCACGGAATACAACAAAATCGCGAGATCAAGTAATTCATGGAATTCCCGGAATTTACGGAATACAAAGAATTTAAGGAATTTCAGGAATTCATTAAAATTAGGGAACTCACAAAATTTACGGAATGCACGGAAATGAAGAAAATCAGGGAATTCAGAGAATTTACGCAATTTACGGAATTCATGGAATCCATAGATTTCACGAAAAATCAAGGAATTCACAGATTTCAAGCAGTTTAAGGAATCGAAAGAATTCACGCAACTCAAGGAATTAATGAAATTCAATAAATTCACGGAATTCATAGACTTTACGGAATTGATGGAATTCATGAAATTCATTGAATTCACGAAATCCATGGAATACGCGGAATTCATAAAAATTGCGAAATTCATGGGCTTCACAGAATTTATGTAATTCATGGCATTCATGGAATTCAAGAAATTTAACAAATTTAACTAAATTGTAACGACATCGCGGCATATATGAAAAATATATTTTTGTTCCAAAGTTCTTTTTAGTGTGAGCATATGATAATATACTTCTTTTTTTAATAAATAATTTTTTATTCTTACAACTTCGAAATAGAAGAGGAAATCCATAAGCACGAATTTATCACGGTTCATCCAACTCTATCTCTAATAAGGCATCGAATTTTTAATTTACTTAATAATCATTTTATCTCAGCTAAAATAATGTACATAAATGCTAGAATTAATAATAAACCATTTTCAAACTGAATTGTTCGTTTAAAATTAAATTGTTTCAACCTTCAGGCTTTAATTATCAAATGTTTATTGGGGTGGTACTTATTTACCCTTGGTGTGTTTTTTTATATTGAATTTATTTGGTATCACCCCCCTATTTTGTTTAAATGACACAAATTGACCTTCAATTAATTTCAGCGAAATCGGTTGATATTAAGATGTGGCCCAAATTACTCAATGTTTTTGTATAGAATAACATGGGAAAAAGAAACTTAAAATTTCAAATGCATTAAATTTTTTCTATTAAATCAGAATCATGTGGCTCTATACAATTATGATATTTAGACTATGTTGAAAAATATATTTACCAAATAAAATGTTTGTTTTTTTTTCTTCAAAATTTACCAAATTTACAAAATGTCAAATTCTTACAAAAGGAAGATTTTTTGTCGTAAAGCACGTGTATAAAAGTCCAAATTTATAAAAATTAATAAAGGTGCTTTTAAAATACTCAAAAACTCGTGTTTTGTATGCTTTTTTCCGCACATCTTCAAATTTTCCAAAAAAAATCAATTGTATTGTTATAAACTGTATGGTTGGCAATATATCTCGAAATTTTCACTAAAGTAAAAATGGCGCCTTATTATTATTTTGAAAAGCTACATAATTTTTAAAAATTTTAACAAAATATAAAATGCATTTAGGAAAATTATTTAGTGATTCTTAAAACCACTTGATTGAAAAGTTTGTAAAGCTGCAGTATACTGAGAATTCTTTTTCTTGATGAAATTTGATAAATTTTCACTAAACAGTCAGAAATACTGATTTTTTGTTATTTTATTAGCCAACCTTTCGAACAATATTGAACTTTTGAGAATCACTAAATCCTTTTCTGAAATGTATTTAATATTTTGTTTAAATTTGTAAAAATTATGTAGGTTTTTGAAAATAGTAATTCGGCGCCATTTTTACTTGAGTGAAAATTTCTAGATATACTTCCAGGCATACATTTTGTAACAATAAAATTATCAAATAAAATGTTATATCCTGTTTTGATATGATGTTGAGCTAGTGCTGATTGCGTTAAATGTTTTGTCCTGACTTTACTATCATGTTCCTTTATACGTTGGCACACCTCTCTAGCAGTTTCTCCAATATAGACTTTGCCACAAGCTGTGTTTGTTGAGAATTCTTCCTATTTGTTTTGTAACACCTTGGATGTACGATAGATTGGTGATCATTTTTCTCTCTCTTTCTTTCGTAGGTTACACTGAAATGCTTCTTTTTAGTATATTTTCTTATTGCTTTATTAATTTGTGTATTCATTCTGTATTAGGATTTGTTTAACGTTTTATAATTTCTTTTGTAAGTTATCTTTATCTTTCATGGAGACAGCTCTGTATACAAGGGAGTTGATGACCCATTGTTTTTGAGATGGGTGATGGTGGGGAAGGCATGTCGGTATCTGTTTGAATAATCGATTGATTGATGAAATCGAAAAACTAATTTAGCTTATCTCGTCAATGTCCCCAGATGACAAAAGGGTCGGAAACGTAAACGAACCAAAATTCCGGTTTAAGCTTGGCTTGGTTGTATATTTTAGTATCTATATGTTTCATAAATACATTGGCTATTACAGGTGAGATTAGGGATCCCATTGCTGCCCCTAAAGTTTGTTTGTAGAATTGGTTATTGAAAGAGATGTAACTATTATTAAGACATTGTTCTATCAAAGGCATGAGCTCGGAAGGGAAGTTGGGAAAATATTTAATAACATAAATTGTGTCAGAGATTGGCACTTTCGTAAAGAGAGATACTATGTCGAAACTCACTATGATGTCTTGGGATTGAAGGTAAACCTGTTGCATCTTTTTAAAAAGTCAAACGAGTTTCGGACGTGAGTGATGGAGTTTCCGGTAGAAGAATTTACTTTTCTAGCGAGAAAGCGTGCTAGATTGTAAGTTGGTGAGTTTATTGTTCTGACGATAAGTCTGACTGGAATGTTATCTTTGTAGATTTTTGGGTCAGACTTAAACATTTGACGCAATCAGCACTGGGAGAAAATCATGTCGAAACAGGACATAATATTTTATGTGACAAAACAACAGTTATTGCAAATGGACACAATATCTTTTCAAGAAAACGCAGAGAAGCGATAGAAATCTTGAAACACCCTCATAACATCAACAGGGACAATGGATATAATACCAATCCGATTTGCCTTTCCGTCCTCCCAGATTAAACAAAAAAAAAAGACTTGACGGCCAATCAGGCTCGAGCATTCCCCACGGTGGGACGCTCTGACCAGTCACACGCATCAAAAAGAGTATATATAACAACCACATAACCTGATGCCTCAGTTTAAAATCAGTCCTTAACAAGTGAACTGCAATGTTCACAGGAAGTCGGAAACATTAGTAGTTTTTTATACGATTGGAACCCGAAATATCTTTGTGTATTTATATTTTTTATACATAGTCTAAAGATCATAATTGTACAGAGCCAAAGGATTCCTATTAAATAGAAATAAAATAACTGCATTTGACGTTTTACGGTACTTTTCCCCATGATGATTGCATGAGAAAGTTTAAGTACTTTTGGTCTCATGTTAATATTAACCAATTTGGCGGATATAGTTTATTTGGTCATTTAAAAAAATAGAAGGGTGAGACCAAAAAGGGTTCAAAATCGTAAAATAAGGATCAACCAAATGTCTAATGTAAAATATCTTACATTCATCTAAAAAATCTATGCTTCTATCAGGTAGATTTAATCATTGTTTGTTAAAGATAAGCGTTCATTAGACGAAATGCGTTATCTTCTAATATTTACATTGCACAAAAAACGTTCTGTTTTATGAATTTGTTGATCGCATTTTGTTTACTAGCGTAATTAAGAATAATAAAATAGTTTTAAAAATAATTTTTTGGTTTCCAGTTTTAAGTTTGCACTATGTGAAGCAGACTTCTGATTTTTTTATATATTAGACCTTGTCTAATATTAGGGAATATTTCTAATTCATGTCTTAGTCGAGATGAAAAAGGAACAAGCTCGCGCAAAATTCGATACTATAGTTGTAAGTTTGAATATATTACAACACATTTGAGTTTCGTCACAGATAATGTTTTTTCAAGATAAAAAACTTTGATGCTAAAATTGGAAACATTATATACTAAAAATTAAAAACGTTATCTGTAAGCTCTTGAGTCAAAACTTTAGAGGACGTATATGTCGTAATTATAAAAAATATTTTTTTTTAATATTACATTAACCTCACGTTTAAAATTCAGAGAGCCAACGAAGAAAAGTAGTGGTATTTGAGTGAAAATCTTCATATCTTCTGAGTGGATCAAATGGAGACGAAAAGTATAAATTTTAAAGAACTTTGCGATAGAAAGGCCACGAAAATGACTTCTATATAAACTAACTTCTACGACTTTACCCGATCAACGGTTTATTTATTTTTTTAAATAAACAGTGTTAAAGAATGAATAATGCTTGCATCACTTTAAAAAATTCTTGTATTTACTACATCTATAACTCATATACATGATTGATATGTCTAGTTTATCAGAAAATTCGTTTGTTTTAGAATTATTTAGAAGTACAAAACGTGTTCAAGTAGTGTTTATTTATAATATTATATTGACATAATTATATTAAGACGTGTTTTTACTAATTTAATAATTTGCTATCACAAAGAAGGCTTAAAAAAAATAGTTTGATTTTTGTACAAAATGTCGAAACTTTAACAGAAAAGTTAATTTTTTAACTAAAAATATTTGTTTTTAGCCCAACATTTAGATAGTCATTAGTTAGGTAATAAAAATTACGTATTTCCAACTAAATGGTTCAATTCGTAATTATAAAAAGTTCAATTATAATCAAAAATATAAATTTTCAGCGAAAAATTGAATAGTTCTATTTTTAGCAAAAGAATTAATTGTTTAATTTTTCGTCCCATGGATGAACTTTTAACTAAAAGAATGAACCTTCACAAAAAAAAATTCACATAATCGCTCAAATAGCAACTAGGTAGATAAATTTTTAAATGAGAAAGATGAATTCTAAACGAAAAATGTGAATATTAATATTTCAACCAAAACATATTTTGATTAACATCACAAAATATTAAATTTCCCGATAAAAAAGATAAATTTTCGATTTAGAAGATTGAGTTTATATAAAGAAACACAACATTTTAACATAATATACGGATTTTTAACTGAAAAGGATAATTTTTTTAACGAAATATTTCGGTTCTTAACAGAAGGGAAAAAAACGAATTTGTAAAAAATAGTTCAATTTTTGGAACAAAGGGATGAATCTTCAACCATAAAGATAATTTTTTAGCAAAGTAGTTGAATTTAGACCCACAACATTGAATTTTTAATCAAAAAATTTAAACCAAAGATCGAGAAATTGGGAAAATTTCTTGAAAACGGAAAAGTCAAATATTTAATTTTAAAAAAGGGAGACAGAAGAGAATATGACGAACGGATATTCAATGCCAAAAGATGATTTTTTCATAAGAAAGACGAAATTTTGAAAAAAGTTTATATTCAGTCAAGATAGATGAATTTTCAACCAAGTAGCTGAATTTTTTTCCATAAAAATAAATCTATAACAATTGAATGAAACTAGTAATAATTGAGTCGATTCTTTTACCACAAAGCTTAATTCTTGACCTAAATATATGAATTTTCAACAAAGAAGACTAAATTTTCGCCAGAAGTGAAATTTTCAACAACAAAAAAATTGCATTTTTAACCAAATAGTTAAATTTTTTAATAAAAAAAAAAGGTTTGCAAATGAATTTTTATGAATTTTCTCCAATAGTTAGGTTTTCTACTTTTAAAGGCAAAATGTCCGAACAAAAACGAAACAGGTACATTTTCAGATAGAAAAATTAACTTTTTACAAAAAGATAAGATCTTTTACCAAATTGTTAATTTTGCATCAAAAAGATTAATTTTCTAAACCTACTTGAATTATTTATCCCAAAATATGAATTTCCAAAACCAAAATTGATTTTCGTGAAAAAAAATATATTTTCAATTGAAATGATCTACCTACACAGTAAAAAATTTCAGTAATTTTCTTTAGGGAAAATAAGTTTCCCCAATATTTGGGGAATTTTCCCTAAAAGTTCAAATAATTCGCTGAAAAATTGGGAAAAATTTCCAAAATTTAAGAAATCAAATTATACCTACAATTATTAGGGAAATTTCCCTAAACTTTTGGCAATTTTTACACAAATGTTTAGGGATACTCCCTAAAATTTGGGGAATTGAATTTTTACTCCTCAATGTAGGGAATTGTCCCAAATATATTGTTTGATTTTCCACATAGATTAGGTAAATTTCAAATGTGTCACATGTTTTCGATTTTTACTAAATAACTATTAATTTGGTATTTTGTCTGTGTGTGTGTGTGGCTCTGGGTGTTTGCGTGAAGAAAATATTTGACTATTTAAAGGTTTCCCTGCACATGCGCAGACCTTAAACATTTATTTTAATGTTTTATGACATTTTCATTATTACTGCTATAAACAAAATACGCAGATTTCAAATCATTGTTTTATTATTGACATGAAATTTACATTTTCACTTTTATGAAGAAAATGAACAAATATAAAAGAAAATGTTTGACTATCCGAATGTTTCACTTCACATGCACAGATCTCAAATATTTAGTTTTTAATTTCACAGCATTTAAATTGTTACAATTATAAACCAAACATACAGACTTTAAAAAATCGTTACATTCTCATCAGAGAAGGTATTAGATTTGTGTAAAATTTTACCCTCCCCCCCCCCAGTTTTTGTCAAATGTCCACGTTTTGAGACCCTCTGAAACCAAAAAACAGGTTTTTACGAATATGTATGTCTGTATGTCTGCCTGTATGTCTGTGAACACGATAACTTTCGAAAAAATTAATGTATTCGATTGCCCTTTGACACACTCGTTTAGTGTCCTAAACTAAAGGTCAAGTTCGTTAGCCAGCCATTTTGGATAAAAATTCAAAAAGTGGGCACATTTTGAATATTTTTGAGACCACAAAAATTCTCTGTACGGTTATTGATAGCATTCAAAAAGTTGAACAATTGACCTACTAACTTTGTTTGAAAAATCAAAAATAACAGAGTTAGAGCATTTTCAAAATAAAAAAAAAAAACAAATTAACATGAAGATATAAAGTCAAACAACGCATGATACGAAAAAAAGTCAGGAGAAAAAAAACGTTACTTTTTAAAAGCGCTACAAGATCCCGATAACAATTTTTTCAATTTGGTCAAAAAGGTAAAAATTCCAAATTTCATCGTACCAAAAATTTTTGAAACCACATTTTTTCAAGATTTAAAAATTATATGTACGGTTGTTTATAGTAGTCAGAAACTCAAACAATTTATTATTATGACTTTTTTCTATAAAAAGAAAATTATCGGTGCTAGAGCATTTTCAAAATCCAAAAAAAAAACTGAAATGAACATTTTAAGCCAAACAACGCATGATATGAAAAAAAGCCTTCAAAGGAGAAACTTTGCTTTTTGAAAGCCCTAAAAGATTATAACAACATTTTCAATTTGGTCAAAAAGTTGAAAATTCCAAATTTTATCGTACAAAAAAATTTTAAAACCACATTTTTTCAAGATTTAAAAATTCTATTTACAGTTGTTCATAGTAGTCACAAACTTAAATAATTTATCTCCATGACTTTTTTCTATGAAAAGAAAATTATTACAGTTAGAGCATTTTCAAAATAAAAAAAAAATTGAAATGAACATTTTAAGCCAAAGAACGCATGATTTGAAAAAAGTCAAAATAAGAAAAACGTTGATTTTTGGAAGCCCCACAAGATTATCATAACACCTTTTTTAAATTGGTCGAAAATTTAAGCATTACGAATTTGATCGTACCAAAAATAAGGAAAAATTAAAAAATTCCATTTTTCGTCAAACTATGCAAGATACGAAAAAATTAATACAGCTTAAATTTCGCGCACTGGGAAGAACTAGAAATTTATAATGAATCACTTTTCGATATAAGCTATGAAAAAAAAATGAGGCAAAAAATGTTCATCCAAAAAAGAGCTATAAATTTTGATAGGGAAATTGGTTACATAGGCTCCTATATAGGACCCTGTATAGGTTCCTGTATTAGGCCCTATGTAGATGCGCAGCAGTTTTTATTCAATAGTAAAAAATAACATTGATAATAAAAAATTATAAAAACAAGGAAATAAGAATTAGTATGATTAAATTTTTATGCATATTATGAATTGTAATGATATACTTTTATTAAAATGATGCATGTTGCAAAGCAGCTTTGAATACAATTTAAAGCAAAATAAGAAACAAATACAAAAATAATCATGATCAATACAATTTGCTTTTTATTTTGCAATTTTTTAATAAGTAATCTCAGACAGAGTTACATAAAAATTTATTATAATTGATACAAAAGTTTTATGTATAATGTATACGCGATGAGAATGTGTTCGTTAAAGCCAAAAGAGCTTTAACAAAAGAGAGTTCATGCCGTAGGTGCGCTCACACTCTCTTTTAACGAAAGAGAATTCATAATTACAAAAATTACAGTAGTGGATGTTTTAAGTCTTAATTTTAAAATGTTTGCTTAAGAATGTGCGAAAATATAAAGACCGAGCGCGTAGCACGAGGTAAATATATAATCGAGCGCGAAGCGCGAGAACCAACAGTTGCACTTTTTGGGTAATAGTCCACAATGTTTGGAGAATTTCGCCTACAGTGTAGGGAAATTTCCCCATCAAATATGGGAAAATTCCCCATGCTTTGAGTAATATTCCACAATGTTTGTGGAATTTTTCCAACTAAACTGTGGGGAAAATTCCCCAAAACGTAGGCATTATTACACAACAGTGTAAGGAATTTTCCCCATCAAATCATAGGGAACATTCCCCACTTTTTTCGGTAATATTCCAAACGAAAGATTGGGTAATTTTCCATACTAAACGTTGGGGGAAATCCCACAAAATGTGTGAAAATTAGCGTCACCACGATTTTGGGAAAAATTCCCCAAAAAATTGTTTACAGTGTAAGCATTTCATTCTTTACAAAGTAGTTACACTTAAATCTAAGTAGTCGATTTTGCAAAACAAAAAATTATATAAATTTTATTATATATATAAATTATATAACAAAATTATAACAAAATAGTTAAATTTTTTACTGCGGAGATGAATCTTTAACCCAAAAAGTTGAATTTTCCACAAAATATTTGTATACCAAAATAGTGGATTTGCGAACTCTAAACACAAATTTTCAATAAGGAGATCAACTTTCTACTAGAAAGTATGAATTTTCAACGAAATATACAAATTTAATGGAAATAAAAAAGAAACAGTTGAATTTTCAATCGAGAAAGATCAACTTTGAACCAAAAAATACGACTTTTTGACAAAATAGTGCGATTTTCGTAAAAAAAAAATAAATTCAAAACTAAAAATCTTCTTGCCGCATCAAGTGATCGACAAGTGTAATTTGGTAATTGTGAATTCTCTTTTGTTAAAACTCCTTTGGCTTTAACGAACAAATTCTGATCCTGTATTCCGCACTTGATTTTGTCCGAAATGTGTAGTTTCCTATGTTATGTTCAACCACTATTTTGTGAAATGTAGATTACATTAATTTTTTTACTCTTCCTGTAATTGCTTATTGCAATGTTAAAAACTAAGGTATAAATTACATTGTCTTGGTATTGAGATATACGTATTTTCATTTTATTTTTTTGTATAATTAAATTCAACAAATATGATCGTTTTTATCACTTTTTAAAAATCACATTGAAATTAAAAGGAAACTTTATTGTTATTATTATTAAATTTCATTTTTTTAAGTATTTGCATACGATTTATACTTTAATTTAAAAATGTGATACAATATAAAACGTAGCAATATAGAGTTGTTATTTACGAAATGAAAAAAGGCTTCAAAAAGCGAACTTTTTATGTCTGCACCAAAATTAAACTAAATTAAATTTAAAGCTGCGATTTTATTTCAATTAATATTTCTAATATATTATCTGAACCTTTAAAATTTTAATAAATAAGACTGTAGGAAATATTTTATTGAAACTTCATATCCTGCTTCAGTATGTTAAGATTTCTATCCTTAATATTAACAAACAAACAAATTTTTTTTTATGTGCTAAATGGTAATATGTATATTTATTTTATGTTTCAGGTACGTATTACTTACACAGTGGACTATTTTCTGTTTGAAAACATTAGGATCACATTGGTATGTAAAATTTGGCAACTAACAAATTTATTGCCCCTTAAAACGAAAAACTCAGGGAATTTTGGTTAAATCTAGGAATTTGTTCCAACAGATTTATTTTTTTATTTTATTTTTTTGACATAAAATTATACAAGATTTTGTTATTGCTGTTAAAGTAACTTTGTTTTATTTCAATTCTACTAACTTATATCAAACTTACTTTAAACATTTTCTTTAATCCTAGGAAGATATATGAGATTCAAAATTTTAATGTGTTAAATATGTAATTTTGATGTAGAAAAAATTCAACCAGTACTTAAGATTTGGATGGTTCGGAATTGAGAAAAATTATAGTATAATAAGTCTATTGCGTAACGAGCAAGCGATTGGCGCGAGCAACGATAAAAAAGTATATTTATTTATATAAATAAATTAAATTAATAAAAATGTAAATTTATATTTATATTTATCATAAAATTTATAAATTAATATTTTTTAAACTAAAATACACGGAGAGAAATTTTAAGTAATTGCTTCGCGGAACCACGCCTTGATTTTATTTTAGCTTTGGCGCAAGAACTAAAATCTCGGAACCCTTCATTGTAAATCAACGGTCTTGAAATTTACATTTTCTATTTAGAATAAATATTAAATAACAATATTAATAAAATCAAAAACGCACTTAGTTGAATTCTTAACCGAAAAGCTATCTTTTGAACCGAAAAATATGATTTTTTAACCAAGAATATTAGCAACTAGTTTAGTTCTACAAAAAAGAATAACTTTCAACAAAATATTCTAACTCATAAAAATAATAAATTTACGACAACAAATATCAATTTTATAGACGAATATATATAAATTAAAAAAAATTGCAAAAATTTTCTACCAATTTTTTTTATCATATGAAGGAACCATTTTAACTAAGAATCAAACAGTTATATTTTCAGAAGAAAATTTAATGTTTGGCTAACAAAAAAAATTTCAAAAAAAGATTAATTTAAAAGGAAAATAGTTTATTTTTGCAACAAACATTTTGATTTTCTGCCATAGTAGTTACATTTTTAAACAAAATATGAATTTATAACAATGAGATTTGACTGTTTACCACATTTCTTAGCCAGAAAGATGGATTTTCTTAAAAAAGTTGAATTTTGAACACAAAAATTTATTTCCTTACAAAAAGATTATTCTTTAACTAAAATGATGTATATTTAAAAAAATGTCATTCGTTCACAAAGTACTTCCACTTTGAAATAAGTATTACATTGTCACAAAATGAATTTTCAACATAACATGTTATAGTTTAAATTTCAGCAAAAACATTTTTTTTAACTAAACTTTGTAATTTTCAACAAAAAAATGAATTTTTATAAAAAAACTTGAATTTGTATACCAAAAATATGAATTATTCAAAAAAAAGTTCATTATGTCAAAATCGTCAAATTTTCAACTGAAATGATGAACTTTCAACAAGAAAATTAATTTTTCAAAATAGATCAATTTGAGTCAAGGTAATTAATAATTGGTATTTATCTTAATGGCCAGGGTGAAATGATTTTAAAAAATGTTAAGATTTTTTTTTAATTTCAACTGAGTACTTGGTTTTTTAATAAAAATATGAATTATCTACTAAGCATGTAATAGCTACCGTATTTCGAGAAAAAAAAAAGATTAAAATTTTTTATCCCACATAGTTAAATGTCACCTAAAAAGACGAACATTCAAGAAAATTCGCCAAATATTCGCCAAAAAATACCATTTTTTTATTAGGCACATAAATTTTAGATTAACTAATTAACTAAATAGATGAATTTTTAACTAAAATCATGAATTAAAAAAAAAGATGTATTATCAAAGAAACAATGAATTTTCAAACAATGTCTTAAGTTGTCAACCGAAAAAGAATATAGTTGCATTTTCAACTAAAGAAGGTAATATTTTTACAGTAAATGGTCTAGTTCAATTTTTAGTTACCTAAATCATTTTTAATAAAAAATGAAACAATATTTTCACAAAATAGTTTTATTTTTAACCGCAGAGATGAATCATATATCTGATCATATCTCATATTAAATAACCTAACCTCGAAGTAAATAATAAACGCAATTTTTTAGGTGAACAATATTCAAGTTCTATCTTTTTTTGCAATTTAATTTTCTAAACAAAATCATTTAGCTAATAATAATTAACCAATAAATAACATAAAAAGCGTTAAATCAATTATTTTCATCGAATCATTCAAATAATTTTTATTTTACACATATTTTTTGTTAATTTCCACCTTCCTTTCTGTTGCTTGAATTTACTAATCAACTAATTACTAATTAATCCGTTTACAAGATGAACACCATCAGGGAATGATTAACATTTCAAAATATAAATTTTGAAAATTAAAATTTTGTATGATGTTATGTGAAATCCTATATTATAAAAGAATTTCTTTAAAATCTTCTAGATTCTCTTTGGACAAGCCTAAAATATTAAATTATTTTTCTTAATTTTCTCAAGATTCTTATAAGAATTATATTGAAATTAATTTAGAAACAAGGTGATAATACTTATTTTCTTCTTCTTAATTCTCGGCATTTAATTTCAATATGGATTTATTATAGCACTTCAAAAAATAATTTTCTAACAATTTAAGTGTGGTCAAAGATAAAAAAATATTCGTTAATGTTCTTTCTTTAAGAGGGACATTAAATTTTGTAATATTTTAGCTTCGTTACTAAGTCGAACTGATTAAAAAAATATTACATTCAAAAGTTCGTTATTTCATTGTAATAGAAAACAATATTTTAGCATTTATTATATTCCTTGTCTATCATCTATAGATATAATAATTATATTTATTATATAGTAACATTATATTTTACTATAAAACGGCAATATAAAGAAATTAGTTCCATATCACTATATTTAAAAGTATTTGAATATCCGTTCCTAACAAAAAATAAATAAAAAAAGAATAACAAAATCATTCATTAGCAATCAAAAAAATGGCCGACTTATAAAACAAATGAATTGTTAAATTCCCATAAATATTTCTGTTGCTAAAACTTAAGTTTCACGAAATCAAAAATTTTCCGAAAATACTTAATTAAATTGTTTGCCTTATTTGCAATTTTATTTTTAGCTCATAAATTAATAATCAATTAACTATGTTTAGCAGGTATAAATTTCGAGAATTGAAATATTTGTGGAAATTTCACAATTCGTTTATTTTAAAAGTCAGTATTGAATCCGATGAACTCTAGTTTCAGATATTTTTAAATTGGGGATTTTATTTTTTGTCAATTAAAAATCTTGCCGTTATTTGAAATTTGTCAAATTTTATTATTGATAATAATATATACTTTTGGCATCTTTTTTCATTCATTTGTGTATTCTTCATTTATTTTGAAATCATTTTTTATAAGTTCTGAATATCCATGCAATTTTTTTTATTATTATCAAAGAGGCCGCTTTTTCCTATATTAAAGAAAATAATACGTAAGTACATACGTTTCATTTACTAATTGACTCCATATTAAGAATAAAAAGTGATTTTAAAGGGTTTTCCATATTTATTTTGTCATTTGTATGCATTTTTCCTATGGTACCGCATGGTTTGGTAGAACAAAGTTACTACTAGCGCCGCCGCACGGCCATTTTCAACTCTCTTAACACTTTTTTTTTGCATCAGGCAGTATAGTGAAAGCATCCCCCTCTTTATAATATAGCATTCTGGCAGCTCTACATGAAAAAGAATGGTAAACAAAAACAATAATGAATTACTCGAACAATTATTACTCTGCAGTCACAATATCAAACAAAAGACGTGTTATGGGTCCATTGAAGAAATTAAAACAAAATTTTCCTTTGTACACACAATTGACTCTCTGAGTACTCATACTAAGAATTCATAAATTCTAGTTGATAATATAACACTGAGGTGGCGCCATGATCTTGTAGAATTTTGACATTAATAGAGAATAGCCGAAAGTAATAGAAGTAAAAACAATGAAGTGAATTTCTACTATCCTACACTCAGAGAAATGATTGGATAGGCTGACCCGTAAGATGGTTGCTATGACCAACTTTGTTGGGCGCTGGGGCGCCATCCACTCAGTTGGCTGAGGCACCCACTTTTAATGGACATGGTAGTGTTGGTTGTGCCAGCCAACTGAGTTGGTGCGGCGAAGCAGGAGGACGGCTGCCTCATTCAACTACCTCGGTTATAATAACTGCTCAAATTATTACCGTGCCACTGTGTTGTTTTACTCACCTATTTCAGATGGAACCTCTTTATATTTTAATTATTGATAAATTTGTATTGAAAATGTAATAATTTTTCAGCTGTATTTTTTACAAATTAATATGCTATTTTACTATTAAGAGAATAAAATAAGAAATTCACCTGTATGTAACCCGAGAAAACATAACCCTAACGTTGCATCAATGTACACACGCACAACAAAGGTCTTATATATAAAAATTAAAACCATCAATACTTCCATCGCTGATAACCTCAAAAAGCACAATATCCACTTTAAAAACTTGACTCGCGTATTCCAAATCTAAGACGAAACGCACTAAATGATTGCATTAAGCATCATGAGTCATGCGTCTGTCAACCCAGCAGACCCAAAGAGACCCTGGCGCATGCGCAATGGACCAGGAAGACGAATCTGGAACCACCGGCCAATTAGTTGTCTGCGCTAACTTTTCGGTAGTTTGAGGGACCAATGCATTGCTGCAGCGCCCAATTAATACGCAACAATTATAACTGGTCACTGTAGCCAATGGACTTGGCTGCTTTGACAGTTTTAACAGACGTTCTAACCAACTATTCCTTATCCAACAAAAAATGGGTGTGCCAAAATACCATTTCTCTGAGTGTACACTACTACACCTATATAGTCGATTCCTACTATAAAACATTTCTACCAAGCTGCCACTTTTCATATGAAGTGTATAAATTCACAGGACATCCTTGGTACATAAATTATAAACAATAATAAGAAATTCTAAGGTTATCTTTCAATATCTTTGCAATATCTAATGGATATCTAAATTCTTGCATTGTAGGTTATCGCTCTCGATATGTCTAATGTGACATGTTAAGCACGTGGGCTGTTCCAGAATATGAATGATCTTCCCCTGTGCTCAATAGGCGTCGCAAAGGTGACCTATACACCCTGTGAACTTGTCCTGGAATTACTATGTATATATGGTTAGTAGCAGGAAAATTGCCTGGGGAATCATCGACTGGAACATGATGATTATATAGACTTGGATTGTACCGTCTAAACTCATCAGCTGAATAAAATCCTGCATTTCTTATATTCATATCAGCCTGCCATGGAGTATGAAGTGCGTCAACATGTGGTAAAAGCAGAATTGGTGGTTCGAGAAAAGCTGAAGTAAAATATCTGTTTTCTATATATATTGCAACGATATATATGCCAGGATTTATATGAGTATGGCCATGCAACAGAAATTGGGGTATCCTTACGCTGAACCATGGTTCGATATTTCCATGAAAAATACATAGGTCATGCATTTTCAAAATGAGGAATTGTTCAGGCAAATGGTGCCGTCCAGGTAAATCTGGTTGTCCATCTGAACCTAATTTCGCAAGGAAAATTCACATTCATAAGGTTTTTCTACACTAGCGGATTAAAATATTTATAAATTTGAGCAATTGGTGGTAAAAAAATGAAATTTCTGAATGCATAAAATTAAAAATGTATTATTGAAAGTTGACTTTCGATGCTATTTAAAACACTGAAGTTAATGCACACATTTTTTTCATATCTCGAGATAATCGCAATGAAATGTCAATAATTGAAAGCTCGATCTCTTAAATTTCACGAGGATCTTTAAAAATTATGGAAATTTGAAGTCAATTTTATTAGTAATTTTGCAATGCCAGTAAATCTTTTTTGATGATTAATTAAGTTTCTGTTATTTTAATTATCTCAGAGCTAAACAATTTTTTTCAATGGGTGAAAGTCTCTCAAAATTCGGTATAAAATGAGCTCAGGATGAAACCAATTAATCTATTTTTTAATTAGAGATTTGAAAAATAACGCAAGTTTCAATGTCTGCATAAATTTTCGATAGCTTTCGAAATAATTAACATTTTCAATTCTCTTGGGGGCTCATTCTAAAGATATTTTTTCACCGTATCACAACAGCTTATGAGTAAAAATCTTTAAAATTTTCTTTTCGAATAGCAAGAACTTGAAGTTGTTCAAAAATTTATTCGCAATTCATGATTATATGTTTCACATATTTTACAAAAATATTTTTGTTATAAAAAAGAATGTTGCTAATTTTTTCGACTTTTTTGTAAAGACTTCAAGATCTTGCAATTCGATACATTTTTCTTAACGATTTATACCCATAACCTTTTGCGATACGGTAAAAAAATCGCTTCAAATTGATTAGTAGAGCATTGAAAAATGTTGATTACTTTGAAAGTTATTGAAAATAAAGAAAAAATTGAAATTTACTGGTCTAATTAAAATTACGAGAATTTACTGCTCAGAATTTAATGAATGTTCACAATTAACAAAATGGCGGTGGTTTATCACAAAACCGAATTTTCGTATATTCATCATCAGTACACACATCTAGTTTGACATTTAAATTTATTTCTCGAATTTTACTAATTATTGTGAATATAAATTTGCATAGACCTTAGACAACAACAGAATAATAGAAAAATAATTAACAAAGAGATTTTTGAATTTAAATCTTTCATTTGTATATAAAAATTTTTAAAAACAAATAGAATGTGAGGAATTCCTGTAAAAAGGGACAAGCTCCACCTTTTTAAATAAAAAAATATATTTTCGTCAATTCTTTGATTATATACAAAAAATATTCTATAAGATTTGTGCGGGCTAAACTATTTTCATGATCAAGAGAATTTTTTTATTTTTCTTGGAAATGGTAAATAAGTAAAGAAATTTTTTGTAGAACTTTCTTAACAGTGAAAAATAATTCTTTATCATTTTTTTTCGTATTTTTCATTGTAAGTACACAAAATAGCAAAATTCCATAATATAAACAAATAATTCTCTTGGACGCAAAATTTATTTAAAGATAAATTCAACAAAAAATTGACAAATAATATCAGTGTGGGTTTTTTTTTAATCAACTTTTAGTATTTATATATAGTTGATATTTAATTTTTAATGTAAAAGTAAATCTTAAATATCCCAGTTTGGTCAAAAGATATTAAACTTTAAAGAAAAAATAGGAAGTTTTTTGAAAGACGAAGTTTTTTGAAAGACGAACCAAATGATTGTTCTTACATTTTTATTAGGGTATTATGGCTAATTTTTATTTACAACATTATTTCGTATAGAAAATAATTTTCTTCCGAGTTTTAATTTTTTTATCATGTTTGTAATAAAATAAGAACAGCGAAATATATGAAAAATAATTGGCTTCTTATCTCGAATTTTTTAATGACGAGATATTTGGTTATAAAACAAGGAATGTTGTTGTTTGTATTAACTTATTTCCTGATAAATATTAGGTTTAATCATGACATAAATTGTTCTGTTCTTTGGTGTAATTGGATTAATTTTAAAGCTATACGAGTATTTGTTTAAGTAATAAATAACACAAAATCAAACTTAAATATGTAGCCTCAAGTTCTATTAAATCATATTATGGCGAATACTTATAAAAAACAGAAGAAATTTATATTGAACTCTTTACAAATGTTTTCAAGTTTTTAACGACACAGAAAGTTAAAACAAGAATTATTAAAATAATTGTTTCTCATTTCATTGTTTCTTATTTAATTAAGATAGGAGTTGTAGCCTCAAAGGAGGGCCTATATTTCGAGGAATGGAAATCACTGAGCATAAATTATTTATTGTTGATCCAACCTTTTTTTAACAAGCCCTCAATTTTCATGTAATTTAAATTCATTCAGTGTCCGCTGAAATAATGTTCAGAAATGTCATAATTAGGAATAAATCTTTTTTAAATTGAAAGAAAAATAAAAAAAATATATGCATAAATTATTTGACCTTTTAGGGTTTAATTATAAAATGTTAATTCTTAAGTATCTTGCATTCTTTTTGTGTATTTTATGTGAAGAAATAGCGTTTTTAATAATGCTTTTATTTGGTCGATTTGATAATTGTTTGTTAAAGATAAGCGTTTATTAGACGACATACGTTATCTACTACTATACACTTTAAAAAAATACTTTTCGTCATATGGATTGATTGGGCATATTTTGTTACACAATGTAATTAACAATAATAAAGTAAGTTTCAAAATGGTCAGTTTTGCAGTTTCTAGTTTTAAATTGCATAATGTAAAGCAGACTTCTGATTAATAACAGATTAATAACTGTAATTTTTTTAGTGAAAGTTTTGGATAATATTACAAAAACGTCGAAAAAACGTTTGTCCTACGAAATTAATAATTTGATGAAAGCATCCCCCACTCCCAATATGTCAAAAGAACGAGTTCATAAAGAATAATTAATAACCAGTTGTTTTTTTTGCAGTTGCTAAATAAATATTTGCATAATCTAATTGCGACATTGTTATACAAATGAAGTGGTACGTTTTCCCAGTCCTAAGCTCTTGCATTTTCAATTCCACGGCAATAATTTTTTCAATAACAACAGCTTTATTTTATTCATTTATTAATTTTTATCACAAATTAAATTCGGAGCACACTTTAACCACTGTCCTACACAAAAGTGCTCTAGATTAATAAAAATAAATATTTACAGTCTACATTTTTTATTTATTATTCAAATCGTCGCGCATTTATCTCTAAACATACTTAGTCCTTTGTATACTCTCACCATATATTCAAAGGCTATTATGGAGTTTCTCTAGTGTAATTTAATTAGTGAGATCTTAAATTTTCGGGAAAGAAGGGAGGAAGTTAAGAAATTTCTAAGAAAATTTTTCTGTTTTGGAAAAGTACTGTCTCGACAAAGCAGGTGATTTTCAAGAATTTCTTTTTTAGCAACTACTTTATGAAATTAAATAGCATTTTCAGCTTTTATTTATGATGTCTTAGAGTCTGCAAATAATTTTTTTATATGAAATTATTATTTAGTTGAGGCATTATTTAATAATGAACAATGTCTCTAAAAAAAGCTCATGATATATCCTGTCAGTATCATTTGAAACAAATAAATAAAACATCTTCCTAATAAGTATGACAATAGCTTTGATCTAAAGCAGCGGATTTTTGTTATTTTGCAAAATAACAAAACGGCTGCAGTAACACAAAAAATTTCTAAGAATCTAGTTTTTTTTGTTAATTTCAGTAGAATAATATAAAAAAATTCTTTGTCACTATTTAAATATTTATGTTTGGATAGAATGTAGAAAATTTGATATTAATCGGTTGAAAATTTTACGAAAAATCGTGCGCGCAGAGCGCAAAAATATTTATTAAAAAAAAACGCGCTTGGTGTTATTTAAAAATTTGCAGACATTATTTTTAAAATGTTGTACTTTGTGACTATCGATACATGCACATTTTTTTTTTTGGCAAATTTAACTAAAAAATTTACTTTTATTAATCACAATTTTTAAATCACTCAGTCAAAATGTTTCACGCATGCGCTATCGAAAATTTTCGCAGAGAGAAAAGTTAGGCGTCTTCTCAAAACGAAACTACTCACGAAGATTCAGCCTGTTAATAATTTTAAAAAAACATGGCGGCTCCTTGACTAGTCTACGCGATATTTATTATAAAGTTTTAATTTTATTATCAAACTTACTTTCAAGATTTAGGAATCCCGTGAAGGCAAGAAGTTGTATTTGAGTGAAAATCTTCATATATTTTTTTAGCGGACAAGATAGTTTAAAACTGAAATCTAAGTTTTCAATAAGCTCGTAAGAGAACTAAAACGAAGATAATTGCTACATATACTATTTTTCCACTTATCTAAAAAATATTTTATTTATTTTTCAGAATAAACAGATTGAAGAAGGTATAATGCTGATGTAACTTCACGAGATTTTCTTATTTACTGTATCTATTACGCATAAATCCGTGAGCAATAAATCTGGTTATTACAAAAACTTATCAGATTACAAATAATTAAGAATGAGAACAGGTTTTCAATTGCTTATCTATCCACTGCAAAGCCATAATTATTCTAAAATGCGATATTCATGCCTAAAAAAACGGTTTATTTGTGCAAGCAATCTAGATTGCTAAACTGCTTAGGGATAATCTAAACACTAACAATAAATAATAAGTAAGTGGCTGATACCAGTGAAAGACTTTGTTTTTAAATACAAATAAACAAATTACAGATCTAAAAAATCAAAACAAAATTATTGTAATGCCATATATTAATGATTTTGAGGAAGTTCTTCTAAAACTTCCAATAAAAAAAGCAACATTCGAATTTTTTTTCGGTTAAAAATACTTCTAGTATAATTTTCTTTCGAAGTGTTAAAGATTTTATTAAACAATTTTATAAAGTGAATAACATTAATAAAATATCATGCTTTAATTAAAAAGCTATATACATTGCACAATCTTTGAAACACTTGGGGGTTATAATTAAAGAACACAAAAAATCTACAGAAAAAAATACAATGATAAGACAGCTTTAGCAAAGCATGCTTTGTCATACTCTCACAATTTTAAGTTCAGCATTAAAAATGCGAAAATTTCAAATATCGAACTAAACGATGACGAGAGATTAACTTTAGAAATGATTTACATAAAAAGATAAATAAATGCTATAAATTGCAGAACTGATATCCAAAATTTAATTATTTTACACCATAGTCTTATTTTTATATTAAAATTCAAGTTGCTAAATTTTCCCGGGAAATTATGTTATAATGTTTCAACCCAAATTTGGCGCATGCCCGTCTCTAATTATTTTTTAAAAATATACTCAAAAATTTTTAAACAATCCATGATTTTTTCATTTGGTTATATAAAAAAAGTATTTATATTATTATATCTAATAATTTCCCAATTGATCACAAGTTTAATTTGGAAAAAAATTACGTCGATCTGAAATATCCATACACGCAGAAAATGAACATAAGAAAATAAACGCTTTTACTGCTATTTTCCACTTACTAAATATTTATTCATTTAACCAGCCTGAAAAAAATTATTTTATGGAAAACGATCTCATTTTTCGCGTTTCTAGTAAGTTGTTTTTGTGGAATTTTCGATCAGTAAAAAGACTTTAATAAAGTAGTTAAATTTTTTTTAAAATTAGAATAGTTACGTTTTTAGTTTAAAATTTTTGTGCTGTATTTATTTCTCTATTTAAATATTTCTTAATGCGCTTACAAGATTGAAAATTCAACTAGTTTGGTAAGAAGTTCAACTAGATAGGTAAGAATTGAATTTTATGTTAATAATTCTAGAATTTAATTACAACCATTAATTTTTTTTGTTGAAAATTTATTTATTTTTTCATCTGATAATTTGAGAATCCTGTTTTTAATTCCAAATTAATCCTTTTCGCTTGAAATTTAGTTTTTTTTTTCATCTCAAAATTTATCGTTCCTAACTTTGGTTGAAAATTCAACTACTTGATTTAAAATTAATTTTTTTTTGATAATTAAACAATTTGACTAAAGAAATATATTTTTCAATCCAGTTTTTAAAATGAAAAATCACCTATCTTTTTTTTGGGTGAAAGTTCATCCCTTCTTGCTGAAAATTCGTCTTTTTGCTTTGAAAATTCAACTATTTTGTTTCTAGTAGAAAGTTCAACTATTTGGTTAAAAATTACATTATCTGTAGAGTTTTCAACAATTTATTTGAAAAAATTTTGTTGTTTGAAAATTAATTTTTTTAACTGGAAATTAAACTATTCTATTCTTGGTTGATGATTTGTCGCTCTCGCTTAAAAATTCATCTATTTTGTTTCCGGTAAAAGGTTCAACTATTTGGTCAAAAAATTGATTTTCTGTTGATAAATCAGAAATTTGACAGAAAATATTGTTTTTCTTTTTGGTTTGAAAATATAATTTTTTCAATTAAAAAAATTGATTCTTTTATAAAGTAGTTCCACTTTAAACTGAGTATTATACTTTAAAAAATGAATTCCCAACAAAACATGTGATAGTTCACATTTAAAAAAAAAATGCTTTTATTTTTGTTAAAAATAGTTGAATTCAACGTAAGAAGAAGAGTTTAAACAAATTAATTTTTTCATTCAAAGTTAAGTTGTCGAACAAATTTGTTGAACGTGTAAACAAAAATATAAATTTTTCATTAAAAAGATCATTTGGAAATAAATTTTATAATTTTCAAGCCCAAAAGAAATAATTAAAAAAAAAACGTAAAAGTGTATTCATATTTAAGCCAAGTGGTTTGTTTTTTTTGCAGCAAACATTAATTATCAACAAAACATTTAAAAGTTACAGTATTTTAGTAAAATGAGATTTTAATTTTTAATCAAACATAGTTTAATGTCACTTCAAATGACGAAATTTCAACAAAATACTTGATTTCTCAAGTTGCATTTTGACACAAATAATCTCGAAGACAAATGAATTTTCATTTTATCATATCAATTTTCTACCGGAAATGGGAAAGTTACTTTTTTAGTTAAAAAAATCAACGAAAATTATATAATTTAATTTTCAGTCAATGAATTAATTTTTAATAAAAAATAAAACGAATTTTCAACAAAATGTTAAAATTTTGCACTACAGAGATAAATCTTTAAAAAATAGATTTTGAATCACGTATTTAAATTTTCAACCTAATCGTGTGAGTTTTTGCTACACTGTTTCAATTATAAGCCAAAAAGACGAATTTTCAGCAAAAAAGTTTTTTGTGACAACATGAATTTTCAAACAAGCAGATACGTTTTCTACTAAATTTTGAGCAAAAAAGTTGAATTTTAAATCGAAAAAATAAACTCTAAATCCGAAACATCAATTCTTTGCGAGAAATGTAAACTTTAAACCGAAAACGATTAATCCTTGACGAGTAATGTATATCAGTTTTATGTGAATTCAGACTCACCTTGTTTTTATCAATTTTTCGCGTTCTGAGATCCCCCGAATATTATGTTTTTCGTCTTCAAAAGATTGGTGCAACATAATAAACGAAATAATAAAAAATTAAATTTTTACCATCTCGCATTCTCTGAACATGTAGTCAAGTTTTTTTTTTGAACAACTAGCATTAAAAGAAAATAGCAGAGGTGGTGATTCGTGATTCCATGCTATCTTAAATTTAAAAGAAACACGTTCCTCAAATGAATTATCATCACCAAATTATAACAGGACTAACAAGTTTTTTAAATTCGTGAACACAATATATTATAAAAATTACTTAAAATAAGAAAAATAGTTACAATAATTAATCGATTCTAGATATTAACAAACAAACAAAATTATTTAATTCCTCAATAATAAAAAGCTAACCTAGGGCTAGGCTTTTTTGATCGGTGTGCTGGGATTTCTTTTAGAATTAACACAAACAGAAAAAATAGCATAGGTCGAAATAATAAATAATAAAATGAATCAAATTATACAGACAAAGAATTCGAACGTATAAATTAGATCTAAGGCGGTGTCCAAATAAAAATTCTAACAATATAAGTAACCATTGAATCAAATAATTCAGATAGGAAATAAATATTGAGGGGTGTCCAAACATTGTGTGAGGAAAATGTTCAAAATAAAAGAAGAAAGGTACTCAAAAAAGCATCACGTTAAATGAATAAATGAATGGTATCAATTCATAAATGAAAACTCCATTCGTTTCCTCTAAAATAAAATAATTATTTAAATAATTATAACCTAACAATGAGGGGCTACAATTCAAGGAAATTTATCCTTTAATGAATTCACATAATAATGTCCACACTAATTCAGACTAGAATATTTAAATACAGAACACCAAAGAGAAAATAATCTCAGAAATATCCCACACGAACCAAGCAAAAAAATTAAAACTTGAAACAATAATACACGACGTTAAAATAAAACTCAGTGCTTCTTCCTCGAAAACTGCTGACAAAAGAGGCAGGATCTTCCGTTTTTTCAGCTTTCAGGTTTTAAAAGAACGAGTTTGAGTTTTATTTAAATTGCTTCTGCTTTAAACTAATTGCTTTTGCTCCTAACTTCTGATTCGTTCAAAGTTCCAATATTTTTCCAAATGCAGCAAGGCCGTAAATGGGACTGCTTTCGTTGCTACCAAAAGAAAATAAATTTCGGAACTGACAACTCACAGTTAATCCAATTCGATCTAAAAGATATTAAATTATTTCGATCCTCCTCCGAATAAATCTATACTGCAAGATGAATTTATAGATGAGTCTTCGGGCCCCGGCTAAAGAAGTTTCTTCTAGCTTGCTGAAAGTACATAATAAAGCCTTCCTAACAGATGGAAAAATCATGAATCCTGTGTCTTTGAAAAATATTTGCAAGTCACAAGTTCCTTAAATTCCAGAAGCTGCGCGGTTTTTCAAGACTTGGATTAATTATTAAAGATAGTTTAAGCTTAAGAGTAGGTTCTGCCTATTTTTTCCCTTTTATTATATGTACGTATCGAAATTGACACCATCCAGAAGAATCCTGAACCCTTCAGACCTAATGAGAGACTTCAAGAAGTAAATGGGATGCCTTTTGTCAATTGAAGTAACTTATGCTATTTCAAATTTTCGTGCCAATCCTACTGCAGTGTGCCAAACTGATCCTGTCCTTCTGGTCATACCCCGATACTTATTGAACATCTTAAAATGCTACTAGGATTTAAGTTTCCTGCTAAAATTGATTACCTAAATAACTTATTCGCTTCGGAACGAAATCAATCGTCTCTTTTGTTGGGAAAATTTATTGCTGATCCTCGGCAATGCGAGTGGGATCTCTTTTGCTCAGGCGCGGTCATCACTGACAACGTTCCTGTTGCTATAATTTCTAATTTGGATGGAGTCTTAGTTGAACTTTTATTATTTAGCTTGGTTGACCAAATACTTTGGAGAAGATGTCTTGAACGTAAATTGAACATAATTTAGACAAAACCGGTGAACAAATTATCACTGAGTTTAGAAGGGAGTAATTTGGAGGACACCGAATTTCCATTGCTGTCACTCCTTGACATCCTACTTCTGCTGTTTCAACATTCCCTGGCAACACCAATCACATAGCCCCAATTTAACTAATGAGGATTACGGCGGTTGTCAAAGAAGATAACAACGCCAGAAAAGTTTTTATCTTTCGTCCAGCAGCTTCTAGATCTGGAGTTTGATCGCTACGAATTCTGATCCTGTCCTTGATGTAATAATTTATTTCAATTCGCCAGCAGGAAGAATTCATTAAAACAGTGTGGCCTTTTCACTTCTTTTGCTTTAGTTGATTTATTTAAATTGAATTGGCACATTATTTCTGGATTATCCTTGATTGGATTATTTCATTTACTACTTATTTCAGACTTGCATTTATTGCGGCTTATTTAATCTTATGTGATTTCCCTGGTTACTTTATATTGTCCCGTTATCTATTTCGTCCTGACGATCCGCATTATGATTTAATATATTCCCTTATTTTTTGTCGCATGAATAACTTGTAAATTACTTTGTGTCATTAGTCATTCTTTTCCTTGTGAATTATAAATTCCTGTCCTAATTGTAAATGTTTCAAATATTCTTTCGAATTTAATTTCGAATATTGTACTATAACATCCAACAATAGGGTATAATTCTGTAACACATTTCGCTATACCCAATTGTCTGTTTTTAAAAAACTAGACGAAAGATCATATATTTTTTTTTAATTAGTTAGTTCCGCCAGTTTAACAAGAATCTTTCCGTCAGCCTAAATCAATTGTTTTCTCCCTCCTTCAACTATTTCCAAATAACGGCTTTGTCATTGGAAACTTCTATGTTAAAATAAAATAATTATTTATAATTTTTACTTCAAATATTAATTTATTTATGATTTGAGATTTAATTAATTTAAATATTTCCGATATCTTAAAAATAGGTCCACTACCATTTTCCAGAGACGGGGCTGAGCTAGCGAAACCTTTTAGTTTCCGGTTCAATAATTTTACCTATTTTTCTACAAATAAATTTTTGATTTAATCTATTTTATCATTTTAAATTATTTTTATATTATTCATAAATGACCCGTGAAGGATCTGGTACCCGCAATTTATTTGTTGTCCTATCGGTGATTAAGATAAGTATAAATCCCGAAAATTAATAAATAATTGTTGAAAAGCATTAACGCAGCAACCACATCAAAAAATCGCAAGAAATGATCCAATGTCCTTGCGTACGATCAGAAGTATTTGTTCATGATATGATCTCGGCATCAAATGATGATATTAAAGTTGGAATTGATCAAGAATATTTCTATTGTTTGAAAGTCTTTTAATTATTCATCCATAAATTTCTTAAATCTTTAACGTTCTGCCAAGATGTCAGTAACATTTTCATAAATAAATAAAAATACGAAGAGAATACCCAAATAAAGAGATTATAAAATAACAAGTACAAGGCAGAAACACCGTGTAGTCCTCAAGGTCATTAAAAAGTTATTAAATTAAATTCAACGTATCAACATCAACTTTAGTCTGTTATAAAATTATTTAAATTCCACAACGTCAAAATCCAATGGATTTTTAAATTCAAGATCTATATTTCAAGAGGATTCTAAAAAATTCTAGGCGATTGAAGTCAATTTTATAAGTAACTTAGTGAGAGGAAAATTCGAATCACAATATTAACAAGTCAAACTTTTCAAAAAAGCACACTTAAATCTTTTGGAAAATTAGTACCAAACGAAAAATCTGTCTATTTTAAAGAAAGTTTTCGTTCCGTCTGATTTCATAATAAATTCAGTACTCAGTTTGACTCGGTACGGTTAAGCCGCTCTAAACGATTCTTGAAAGTTCAAATTAAAAAATTTCTAGAATGTGCAAAATTTTTAAATTAAAATGTATTTGGTGATAGAGAAAAATTTTTCCAAATTAATTACACCAAAAAATAACAATTTGGGAATTTCTAATTATTTTTATTGATAAAATACAGAACAATTTAAAGTCAGTGATTTTCGTTCTAACATTTAACAATTAAGTATTTATAATGATTTTGATAATCAAAACTAGGGTGGTCCTGATAGTTCCTTATGAAAGTATTTTTTATACAAAAAAAGGATTAACTTTTCCATTCGAAATAGATTCTAGGACACAGCAGCAGAAGGATATGTTTTTTTCTCATTTGATTTTTCTAACATTACGAAGTTGACGTTTCTTTGAAATTCTTATTATCATCATAAATTTTGCGGAATTTGACAGATTGTGGGGCTCAGCCGTTATTAAATATTACATTTCAGTCAAAAAGAGAAAACCTTTCTACGCACTAAGTAGAAAATTAAACAATAAGTTAAACCGACCATTTCTGGGACAACGTAAAAAGTATGTCTATTACTGGGACAATAATAAATATTTTTGAGTAACTTTTATATCGCTACATAAATCATAAAAGTAAAAATTTTCTATTATTTTTGAAGTTCTTAGGAATTTATCTCCACTTTTTATTCTTCTTCTGACAAGTTATACATTTAGTGAAAAATAATAAATTATACGCTACAAAATCTGTGAATGAATCGCTGCAAAATTCGCCATTTTTTAAAAATTCAAAACTTTTCGCGTAACTTTTATAGCGTTTTATTAATGAAATTTCATACGCTAATAGATAAAGTAATGTTTTACCTTATGGCAACCTTCAATTCTAACCTCAAACTTTGCGAACTGATTAGGTAAGTAATTTTATGTATGGTAATTCATGGAAGTATTTTTTAAAATGAAAATTAGTAATTATGCATTATAATTTACTATTGCAGATTAGTGTTAAATACTATGAATATTTATAAGATTAAGATTATGAATTTAGTTTACATTCAACTATTTGGCTGCAAAATAACTTTTCTGTTGAAAATTTGTATTTTTGAGTTAAAAATATAAAAGTTTTTGTAAAAAATTCTTGTTTTTGGCATGAAAATTTATTCCTCTGAAAATTTAGATTTCATTCAATTGTTTGCTTTAAAAAAATACATATTTTTTTTTAAATAAATATTTTTGTTAACCCTTCCCGGCATACATTTTTCAGGGAAACGAGTTTTCATGAAAATTGGTACATAGGGGTTTTTGGGGTCGCTGATTACCAATCTGAACTGAGATTTTGAAAATTAAAAATAGCGGGCCCAATATGGCGGCTAACGTTTGGCCCTTAAATTTTGAATATTTTTGGATTTTTTTTAAGAATTGGTATACAGGGGTTTTTCGGAATCGCTAATCACGAATCCGAACTCAGATTTTGAACATTCAAAATGGCGGGCCAAAATTCAAAATATTTCTAAATTGTTTTTTGAAAGTTGGCACAGGCAGGGGGTCCCTGATCTTGAATCTGTATTCAAAATGACAAATATTTAGAATATTGAGGTTTGAAAAAACATACACCTACTCACCGGAAACATGGATTAGTACCAATTTTCTGAATGTTCAAAATCTAAATTCAGATTCGTGATCAGTGACTCCAAAAATCCTTGCACATTAATTTTTTTTTGAATCCAGAAAACTTTATTATTTTGAACGCCATATTGGATCCGTCATTTTGGATTTTCAAAGTCTGATTTTAGATTCGCGATCCACGACCCCGAAAACCTCTGTATACCAATTTTCAAAAAAAAATCCAAAAATATTCCGAGTTTCGGGTTCCATCGTGGATCCACCATTTCAAATTTCCAAACTCTAAGTTCATATTCGTGATGACTGACCCCAAAAACCCCTGTATACCAATTTTCAAATAAAATACAAAAATATTCCCAATTTCGGCAGTCATATTGGGTCCGCCTATTTAAATTTTCAAAATCTGAGTCCAGATTCGTATTCAGCGACCCCAAAAACCGTTATGTGCCCATTTTCATAAGGATATAATGGACAGTTTTTTCAATAATGAATTTTTTCAACAAAAAAGGCTTTTTTCATCTTTGTTTATAAGTATTAACAAATTATTTAAAAAATGTAGACACTTTGCACAAAAAGTTCAATTTTTTATCATCCTGCGAGCATAATATTAAAAAAAAAAATCTGTGTGAAATCCAATAAAAACTACTCGGAAATCGCAAAAAATGATATGGAAAAAGATGGGAATACGGTATTCCCACGATGCCGCAAAGGGTTGAGAAGTCATGTCATTTGATGAAATATTCAACTGTTTTGTAGAAAATTCGTCTTTTTGCTTGAAAATCCAACAGTTTTACTGACACTTTTTTTCATTCATGGTTGAAAAATATTTTTTTATCAACATTTAAACTGATTATTTTTCAATTCGTCTTTTTGGTGTGTTAATTGATCTTTTTAATTCCAAATTTCATCTTTTTTAAGAAAAAATGCTACTGGTTAAATGAAAATTAATCTATATATGTGGAGGCCTTAAGATAAAATTTCAATCAACAGAGATGAATTTTCAACCTACTTAGATTTTCCATTAAAAAAGAACAAATATTTCAACTTTTAAATTCAAACAGTGGAATTTTCAAGTGAAATCATGAACTTTTGAAGAAGGCGTACAACTTTCAAACAAGTAGTGGAATTTTTAACAAAAAAAAAAGATGAATTCTTATCAAAAAATATAATAGCTGATAGTTCAACAACAAAAAAAGATTTTTAATTATAAATTCAAAGCAGTTGAATTAATTAAAAAAAGCGAATTTTCAATAAAACTGTTCGAACCTCAAACTAACCAGATTAATTTTCAAACAACCAGTTTCATTTTTATTAGAAAAAAAATTAAATTTCAAATTAAAAAGATAAATGTTCTAACTAAAAAACCAATTTGCAACAAAACAGTTGAAATATTAATAATAAACGTTTTTTTAAGTCAACAAAATTTCTAACTAAATAATGGATTTTTAACCAAAAAGTAATTTGAATTGTTTAAACACTTTTACCAAATTATCAATTTATTTCAATGAATATGACTTTTAAATCAAAATCTAGAACCAAAAACTTGAATTTGCAATTAAATTTAAAATACTATGCTTATTATTATTTATAATATTCAATATTAATGTATAATAATCAATTTCATTGCACACTTACTAATTTTTATTACAAAATTAAATTTACTGTTAGCTATTAAATTACTTAGCTGAGAAGTTGGAAAAATTTGAGGTTGGACTTGAAAATAGAAATTCACTACTTCAAACAACTTTTTTAAATTAAATAATCAAATGAACAGAAATCAAAATCCATTTTTGTTTTTAAATATATTCTATAACTTTAGGTAATTTGTAGAATTTTATTTTGATAAACACCATAGGATTTTTTTGTCTCAGTATTAGCTTATTTTGTGTACAACTTAAGGATATACCCCAACTTGCTTATCCACGTAATTGGCAATCTGACAAACTTCGAAAATATCCATTTATTTTAATTAACTATATAATAAATTATGCATTTTTGGTGTTTGCACAAAAAATTAAAATTTACCATTTCCAAATTGTGTTTATGTGGAATAGCTTTTAGTAACCGTCCCAGTAATGGTCGGCTTACCTTATATAATTACAGAAAACTTTTCTCACAAAATGCAAAAATAATAGTGTTTTTCTGAAAAAAAATTTGATTAACAAAACACATTAAATTTCAAATTCAGAAAAGTCGAAAATGCAGAAAAATCTTAAGAAACCAAAGAAAAATGAAACGATCGATTTTAAATCTCGTTATTAGTGAATGTTACAGAAGAATTAATATTTTAAATGGAAAGGTAAGACAAGATAATGTCTTGACAAATTAAATAAATAAGTACCCCCTTATATCGTGGATGATATTATTGTTAAAGACAATGAATTGAATAGGGGAATTAACTAAAATAAAAAACTTGACAGAAGGTTTGCGAATTTAATTCAAAGTCAAAGTGACATTCAAAAGTTAGAGCTAGATATTCATTATGCTTTTTCACACGAAAAAACAGATCGAGGGTTTCTGAATCTTACGGAAATAAATATACCGTTACAAGTTACCAATATTTTGAGACCATAGGAAGCTTTTATTAACAGATTTGAGGGGAAAAAATTTGTTCAATTATTATAAGTTTTTAAAGATGCAGAGATAAATATCCATAAAATTCCAAAGAAAAAATTACAAGAATTCAAACCGAAACTATCGGGATTATACAATGATTTGATTAGAAATAACAAATGATAAAAATACATAAATTTGATTATCAACTAAGATTCTTTGATATCAAAAAAAGGCTCCCCCGCCAGAAAATTAGAAAAATTACTGAGTGACATGATTAGAAAATCAATAATGAGTTCAAAAAATACAGTAAAAGAATCAATTGAAAAAAGATGGGAATGCTTAAAGTAACACACAACAATTCTATTTAAAAGATTTAATGAAGCAATCGGTTTTGTTTTTCATTCCCACTGTTTCTAATTCAATAAAAAATTTTATTTTCTTTTGATTGGATGTTTCAATGATTTTGTTCTTTGCTTAAAAGAGAGTAAAATGAATATGTTTTTAAATTCTTTTATCAGTAAACTTTAAAGATTGAAATTTACTTGAGATTGGTATAAAAAACCATCTTTTTCAGGTTGCACATTCAGTTTTCTTTCAAAACATCTGATACAAATGAAAATTGCGCTTATCAAAAATTTTGTTGTTAGAGCGATGCAATTGTCACACCAAATTTTCCATAGAAACACTATAGAAATTTGCAAATAGATCCTTTTTTTTGAACCACTATCCACCTTCTTTTATTGAAAAGCGCATTAACAGAAATTAACAGATTAATCGAAAAGATAACATTCAGAAAAATAAGCAGCAAAGAGGTTTTAATGTATTCAGCAATTTTACTATTACTAGGGAAAATGGAGTTCTATACAAATGAAAAATATTATAACGTTCTGTTAAAACATAGACTCATAAAAATACATGAGCTTGATTCACACTTATACCAAAAGTTGCAAATGAATACTTAATGAAAAAACAAAAAAGTCATGTTAATACCATTATGATAATAAACTTCTGAACTTGAAGTTTATTATCATAATGGTATTAACATGACTTTTTTGTTTTCTTTCAAAACATCTGATACAAATGAAAATTGCGCTTATCAAAAATTTTGTTGTTAGAGCGATGCAATTGTCACATCAAATTTTCCATAGAAAAAATATAGAAATTTGCAAATAGATCCTTTTTTTTGAACCACTATCCACCTTCTTTTATTGAAAAGCGCATTAACAGAAATTAACAGATTAATCGAAAAGATAACATTCAGAAAAATAAGCAGCAAAGAGGTTTTAATGTATTCAGCAATTTTACTATTACTAGGGAAAATGGAGTTCTATACAAATGAAAAATATTATAACGTTCTGTTAAAACATAGACTCATAAAAATACATGAGCTTGATTCACACTTATACCAAAAGTTGCAAATGAATAATTAATGAAAAAACAAAAAAGTCATGTTAATACCATTATGATAATAAACTTCAAGTTGACATTTAAATATTTTAATAGTTTTGAGCATATTCTAGAAATATTTACTCGTTGTATCCCATAATGAATACCCTGATGAGATCTAAAATAGTTCCTAAACATGTTGGTCCCAAAGTGGGACAAAAAAGACGGAGAAAGAAGAAAAGAAATGAGGGTGAGGATAGCTTGATTGTCTCTTTCCTAATTATTTCCCTTTTTCCTTTGTTATATATTCGCTTCTGATGAGCCGATTACCATGTTCTTTGGAAACATATTTTTAGTTCCTGGTATGCAATTCTTTTTGCATATATTGAATGTTTTTTTTATATAACTAAATCTTATATTCACAATGTGTTAGTCTTATTGTGGAAAAATAAATATTTAAAAAGTCCAAAATCCCAAAAGAAGAAATAATTAGCAATTTAGAATCCACAATATATACCCTTCCTCCCGAAAAAGCGAATGACATACGACGCTGGACGGCCAACATTTTACGCCAAGCTCAAGTTCCCTCCTTAAACTTAACAAAACAGGAATAAACCGAAATTGAACAACTCAATCAAAATAAGGATATTATAATATTACCCGCAGACAAAGGCAACACAACAGTAATAATGAATAAAGAAGACGATAGCAACAAAATCATGGACCTTCTTACTGAGGATACATACAAAAAACTTAAAAAGGACCCCACAAAAACAATAGTCAGTAAAACAAAAATTCTTCTCAAAGACTCTAAAATTGACAGCTGAACAATATCTAACTTAATACCTACTAATCCCATCTCTCCAAAACTTTACGGGCTCCCAAAAATCCACAAAGAAAACATTCCACTCAGACCGATCGTCAGCGCAATAAACTCACCAACTTACAACCTAGCACGTTTCCTCGCTGCAAAACTAAATTCTTTTATAGAAAACTTCATCACTCACGTCTACAATTCATTTGACTCTATTAAAATGATACAATAGATTCACATTCAACCCAAAGATATCATAGTGAGTTTCGACATAATATCTCTTTTTACGAAAGTACCAATCTCGGATACAATTGATATTATTAAATATTTTATAAAACTTCCCTTCCGAGCTTGTACCTTTGATAAAACACTGTCTCAATAATACTTACTTCTCGTTCAATAACCAATTCTACGAACAAATCTCAGGTGCAGCAATGGGATCCCCCATCTCACCTGTAATAGCCAATGTCTTTATGGAACATCTAGAAACTAAAATCTTCAACAAAGCCAAACTTAAACCAGAATTCTGGTTCCGTTACGTTTATGACACATTTGTCATCTGGAAAATTGCCTTTCTTGGACGTTTTAGTTTATAAAAAATCTGATAACACATTAGGCCATGAAGTTCACAGAAAACCCACGCATACAGACAGATACCTACATGCCTCCTCCCACCATCATCCATCTTAAAAACAATCGGTTATCAACTACCTTGTATACAGGGCTGTCTCCATAACAGACAAAGATAGTTTACAAAAGGAATTACAAAACGTTAATCAAATCCTAATACAGAATGATTACACAAACAAACAAATTGATAAAGCAATAAGAAAACACACTTAGAAAAGCAAGTCAACAGAATCTGCGAAAAAAAGAGAGCGAAAAATGACCACTACCCACCCTACATCCAAGGTGTCACAGAACAAATTGGAAGAATTCTCAAGAAACGCAACATCCAAACCATATTTAAACCACCTGCGAAAATAGGACAACTACTAAATAACCCTAAAGATAAAAGGGCACCCCTCAGTCAGTGATCTAGAAGTATATAAAATCCCTTGTTCTTGTGGCAAATTCTATATTGGTGAAACCGAGAGAGCGGTGAGCCAACGTATTAAGGAACATGAAAGTAAAGTAAGACTAAAACATTTCACGCAATCAGCACTAGCTGAAAATCATATCAAAACAGGACTTAACATTTTATTTGATGAAACAACAGTCCTTCCAAAAACACACAACAAATTTCCAAGAAAACATAGAGAAGCAATCGAAATCTTAAAAAACCCTAATAACATCAGTAGGGACAATGGATATAATACCAATTCGATTTGGCTTTCCGTTCTGCCGGATTTTTTAAAAAAGACTTGATTGGCAAATCAAGTTCGACCAGTCCCCACGGTGGGGCGCTCTGGCCAATCACAGGCATCGTAGAAAGTATATCTAAGAACATCATGACCTGATACCTCAGTTTCAGGTCAGCCCTGAAAATGTGAACTGCAATTTTCACGAAACGTCGGCAAACAATTCGTAGTTTTTTACACGAGTGAAACCCGAAACATCTTTTTTTATTATGTTAATATTTCTTCTATAATTTTCGTCTTACAAAAATTAAGAAACAAAAAAATTAAGCCACTGAATAAGATATATTTTTCTTGAGCTCGGGACTAATTGCCGTTCACAGGGAGTCGATGCCTCAGTCAACTCTCAAATTGTAGTAAATTAAAAAGAATTTTAGTATAGTATTTCGGTTTGTGTATACACAAACGTTCAAGTCGTCAACCTTATATAAAGAGAATGGTTGTCTGAACTGCGAACGAGTAATTCTAAAATTGCAAACTTCTTTTGAATTTCTTTTACATCTATCAGCGCAGAAAGAACCTAAATATTATGTGAAAAATTTAATTATTTTACAGCGAGTGCGTTTTTTATTAGTTGAACAGAATAATATTGGACTTAATAAATCCTAAAGATCAGACGTATCGGAGATCGCACCCGTGAATTATATCGTTGTGAAAAAAACACTTCTTATCATAAGGCCATAAAGAAAACTCAACTCTATAAAATGCGATGAACAAAAATATATCTCAGTAAACCCTGTAAAAAATACATATTGGTAAACTCTGTGAAAAAAACTTCTTGTATAAATACTGTGAAAAAACCCGCATTATTAAATGACCGTAATGTGGATTCTAACAAGGTACCATGAATTTCACAACAAACTTACGGAATAAACACTATTTCTCTGTCTATAAAGTTCTTCTTGCTCTTTACAAAATAGTTTTAAAATTTACAATGAAATTTATCTACTTTATTTCAGTCAAATAATTGAAATACTTTTTTTATCAATTTCATCCCACGTTTCGATAATTTGATTTTATCAGTATGATGAACAATGATTAAAACAGTGAATATAATAATTCAGATATCAATTATTTGAATGAACTGAAGTTAATAAATATTGTTTAGCAAAACTGGATAAGTTAAAATATTCAAAAGATAAATATTTTTATTACTGCATAATATTTATGATTATTTAAATATATGAACAAGTTTCAAAAATTGCAGTAGGTTTTCATCATTTCCGGCCAGCCTATCTGGCCCAGTTTCTGCCTTTCTCCTCTTTCCTATTATGAACTATGGTTTATATAAATACTACCAGTCTTGCGCGCGCCTATTTATTTTTTTATGAAAAAGAATAAATCAAAAGCCTATCTTTTCTATGTTATGCATATTTAATGAATGTTACAAAATATTAGTATAAAATAAAAGATGACACCAAGGAATGAGTTCTGTATCTGAAACTGTAATTATTCTTTTATAATAGGATTTCAACAAATTTAATATTTTTTCGTGGAAAATGAAATTGAACTATTTTATTTCAAATGAACTTTTTTTTATTAAAAATAAATTTACACCTTATATTGATGAAAATTATTTATTACAATTTTGTAACTCACGTTGATGATAATCATATTCTTTAAACAAGGAACTTTGCATTTTTAAACCACAATTTTTATAAGTTAATTTAGCCAAATTTTTGAACGCGCATTGTAATAAGTAATGACTTTATAAGTAGAAAAACACATGTAATAAGCTTGTTGCCACTTCATTAGTAGATAAATCCTTACAAAGTTGAAAATAAACATTGTTGAACTCAAATTTCTGCCAATTGTCGAATCTCGGGCTTAATTAAGTCTCCCTCTTTTCCCTGAACTTTTCGATTAAATTTGATGAAAAACATAAATATTTTCTTTAAAATTAAACTTTTAATTATTATGTTTCAAATTAAATAAAAATTAATGAAATTTTGTATTAAAAATAACACTTTCAACAAATAAATACTTGAAAGGTAATCATGTGGGATGAAGGTGTTATAACTGTTTTACAGAAAAATAGTCTTTTCATTTAAAAGTTTAAGAATTGGGAAAATTTTTTTATTTTCTGAGTGATAATTCTTTATTTGCTGAAAATTCGTCTTTCTAGTTGAAAAATGCATAATTTTAGCAAAAAATTCATCTCTTTGGTTAAAAGATTTACTTTTTTTTAACATTATTTTTTTTCTGAAATAAATTTACTTTTTTTTTGAAAATGTCACTTTTTTACTTTTGGTTTAAATCGGAATCTCTTATGTAAAATTAATCTTTAGGATTGAAAATTCATTTCCTTATTTTTACAATGCATCTCTTGGCAGCATCTGCATTCGTTGAAATATCAAATATTACATTTTATTTTGAAAATCCATATTTGAAGGTTAAGATTTTAACTACTTTGCACAAAATTTCATACTGGTTCGAAAATTTAATTCTGTTTAAAAATTTTAACATTTCTTTGAAAATGTTGTTAAAAAATCTGCAACCAAATAGTTACTTTATCATTGTAAAAGGTCGTTTAACCTTATAAAAATTAGAGAAATGTTTAACAAAACGATTAATTTTCAACCAAAGGAAGAAAGAATTTTCACCAAAAAAATGAAATTTTCAACTGAAATGCTGAATCTTCAACCCAAAAAAGATCCATTTTTAGTGAGTTAGTTTAACATTTAACCAAGTAGTCGAATGCAAACAAAAAAGACCAATTTTAAGCAAAATAGATGAGTCCTCGACAAAGGTGCTTTAACAATAGATAGTTAACAACTACCAAATTACAATTGTAAAAAATTTTAAAAACTGTTTCCTTATAGTTTAAAAATCAAATAATTTGTCGAATATTCGTGTTTTTTGTAAAAAATTAATCTTATTGGTCCAAAATTAATTTTTCGAACATAGAATTGTTTTTTATTACGAAAAAATATTTCTCTTAAAATTTAATCTCAAGACAACATAATTCCCTTCCTGATCGACACTGTTTTTTATTGTAGAAAATTAATTTTTTTACAGAATATTCAACTATGACGAAAATTAATTTTTTAAATTAAAGTATGATCTTTTTGAGTTAAAAATCTAACTAAGTGTTTAAAAATTTATGGATTTTAAAAAAAAGTCGTCTCTTTTAGCAGATAATTAATCTCCTTGTTTGAACAATCATCTTGCTGATTTAGGATTCAAACATTTTTCTGACCATTCTTTTTTTTAAATTGATTTATTGAAGTTATTTAAAAAAAATTCCTTTTCACTTTGTCAAAAACTAGTTTCTTGAAAAGAAATTTCGATTCGACTTTTTTTCTTGAAAATTTATATTTTGAATTGAAAATGGACGTTTTTTGCTCAATAATTCAATTTTGTTAATTTTTCTGTTTTGGTAGAAACTTAATGCTTTTGGTTTTACATCGATCTTTTTTCGTTAAAGATTGAATTATTTGGAAACAAATTTATCTGATTTGATACAGTATTGCGAAATTCAGCATTTTATTGAAAATTCGTCATTTTTGGTAGAAAAACAAACTTCCTAATTCAAATTTTATCTTTTTTCGAGGATCCTATTATTTTGTTAAAAATTCCTTTATTGGTGAAAAATTAATTTATATAAGAGAAACGTCGATTATATCATTTTGGATAGAAGAATTATGTTTAAAAAAATGGATCTTTTTTTATTAAAAGTTAAATTTTTTAAACCGTCTTCTTAATGTAGGAAATTATTCTTCGCGGATGAAAATTCATCTTCTGCATTGAGGATTCAATTATTTGTTTGAAAATTCCTTCATAATTAGTCAAAAATTAATTTACGTAAAATAAAATTGACTCTCCCGCTCTGTCAGAAATATAAAACTATTTTCTTGAAAATTCACCTTTTTGATTGAGAATTCAACTATTTTGTTTAAAGTTCCTTTATAGTTAGTCAGAAACTAATTTATTTAGGACAAAATTGGATTATATCATTTTTGGTAGAGAATTGATATTTGAAGTTAAAAATTGATTTTTTGCAATTGAAAAGCCCACTATTTATTTGAAAATGCACATATTATAATAAAAATGTGTTATTTTGGCATGAAATTAGTCTTCTTATTTGAAAATTCATCTTTGTGGTTAAGAACAAAAAAAAATAAGTTGTACATTCGGTTTTTTTTGTTTGTTAAAAATTAAATTCTCTAACTGAAAATTTTGCTATCCTAATTTTAATGGAACATTTGAATTTATAATTAAAAATGGATATTTTTGGCTGGAAAATGCAATTATTTGTTTCAAATATCGTCTTTGATTAGGGTTCAACTATTTAAAAAAAATTAATTAAAACTTCAACTGCACAATTTCAGGATGAAAAATTATATTTTTTATTAAAAATTAATTTTTTCTTTGGAAATTCGTATTTTTGGTAGACTATTATTTTTATTTGTTAAAATATTATCTTCTTTATTAAGGATTTAACTATTTCCTTGATTCTTGTTTGTTTGTTAAAAATTTAAAGGGAAATTTTAATTATATCGTTGTTGGTTGAAAGCTAATAGTTTTTTTGTATAGAATTAACGTTATGAGTAGAAAATTAATCTGTCTTTTATTATTCTTAACATAATATATCCAAATTCAATTTTTTGTCTCAGATCGGAAAAAAACATCTTGCATAATTTACTATAAAACAATTTTAATCCCTGAGAGATTCTGCTAAATATTGTGTAGAACCTGCTTGATTTTAAATGAATTTTATTTTAAATACTTTGTATAATATTTTTCTTGCATTCAAAATTAATTTAGTTGGAAATTCTATTATTTGTTTAAAACAAATTTTTAAATAGAAAATTAACCTTTGTGATTGGAAATTTATCTTTTTTGTCAAGACTTTTACTATTTGGTGTAAAGTTCATCTGCTTTAATTGAAATTGAAAATAATCTGTAGAAAATTTCATTTTTTTATTTAAAAATTAACTTTTATAAACTAAAAAGTGAATTGTTATATTTTTGTTTGAAATTAAAACTTTTTTATTGAGACTTCATCTTTTTAGTTAAAAATTATATTATGGTTGAAAAATTAATTTTTTTTTATTATTCTTAACATAGATGTCCAAATTTAATTGTTTGATCTTAGATCGAAAAAAAACGTATTGCATAATTTACTACAAAAAAATGTAATCGCTGAGAGATTCTGCTAAATAATGTGTAGAAGCTGCCTGATTTACAGTAAATTCTATGTTATTTCAAATGGTTTTAATAATATTGTTACATTCAAAATTAATTTAGTTGAAAATTCTATTATTTTCTTTAAAAAATTTTTGTAATCGAAGAATAATCTTTGCGATTGAAAATTCATCTTTTTTGTTAAAACTTTTACTATTTGGTGTCAAGTTCATCTGTTTTAATTTAAATTAAAAATAATCTGTTTGAGATTTGATTTTTTTTATTGAAACTTGATCTTCGTCAGTTAAAAATGGAATTATTTGTTTAAAAATTCCCGTATTTTCTTTAAAATGTGTTTTTTAAAAGAAATATAAAACTTCTCTCGTGAAAATTCATCTTTTTCATTGAGAAATCGACTATTTTATTGTTTTCAAAATTGCGTTTTTATAAATACAGAAATGATCTAATTCTTCGACCAGCAGTTCGCTCTTGTATTCTAAAGTTAATTCCTAACCTCAAAATCTGAAAAAGTTGTTATCGCATTTTACACCAGCAATGTACTTTGATAACAAAAATCATAAGGGATTCCATGCTGCAAAGGAATATTGCTTAATGTCAATGTTTATATTAATAACAAATAATAACTTAAACATTAACTTGTAATTAAAAATATACTAACCCTACCGATAGAAATCTTAGAGTCTATGCTAAAGATTCTCAAGCCTGTGAGAAGCTCTGAGAAATTCCCCGCAGGCACTCAGGTAGATATATTTAATGGTCCAGATAGATCGTTTAGATACTTTGAAGGCTTTAAAGTTTCCTTTCTGAAATTGAAATCAAAATACGATCATAAATAAAAAGCAGAGAGGCTTAATTTGAAATAAGAATTCGATCATAAATATAACAAGCAGAGGCCCTGTATTGCGGCGGTACGGGTGGCAAGGTGGTGGTAAAGCAGCAGTGTTGATTCGTATTATCGACCTTGAATTTTGATTCGATTATTAGTCCCAACAGTGATCCAAAAATATTTGCGCATGCTTGAACTGTGCGGCACTCATTGGCTCTAGTTCGCGTACGTATTTAAATATCAAGTACAGACGCGCATCGTAGCCAATGAACGTCACTCAAATCCAAGCAAGCGCAGATCAAGGCGGCTCCTTTGGGATCATTGACTTCAAGAAAACACGTATAACGTTCCATTACTGTCTAGCTACTCTAGCTCCGTGGATGCCTCTGTCGCACGCGTGTAACTATCAAAGAACGAGCAATCTTCACAATTTTTTCAATATTTTCCAACGCTGTCTAACCCACTGTCACCTCGTGTCTCACGCATATAGCAATGAAAATCGATTATTGTGATAATCGAAATCGACAATAAGCCGCTGGCAGCGTGAATCACACGATTTTACTTTGATATTTATTTATAGTTCTTTGCATTGTCGACCAATAATACTTTTTTACAGCAAAATAATTATTACAATTTTTTTCTTGAAATAAAACAGTTTAATTAAAAGTTTTAACGAATATGGTCTTTTTGCACGGCTTTTTCACAAAGAAGGTTTTTTCACGGGTTTCTTAATGAGTAAGGTCTATTTTCACGGCTCTTATAGAAATAATGTTTTTTCTCAGGATTTACCAAAATATATTTTTTTTCGTAGCCTTTTACTAAGATGTGTTCTTCTTCACGGTGTTTTAAAACAATGTATTTTTTTCATAGCAACCTGATAAACATTTTATTATTCACGGCCTCTTTGAAAAAGGTTTTACTTTATAGCTTTATTTTAAAAGTTTTTTTTTTAAACACCTGCGGTATATGAAAAAATCTAGATAAACTGTTCATCCACATGAACTTCTTTTCATTGCATGGAAATTCTTCAGCTTGAATTCGAAATGAGCATAGCATGTTCTCATCGTGATAACAGCATTAAATCAAATCTCAACAGATATAACAGTTTTCCTCACAAAATATCTTTTAAGACTGCCAGCATACGATAATATAATACCTTGTTTAATAACATAGTTTTTTATTCATACAACGACGAAATATAAGAAGAAATCCTTGAGCAAAAATTGATTGTCGTTGATACAACGCTATCTATAACGAGACCTACAATTTTTACATCACAATAATTCAATGCCTGCTAAACTAATATCCAGAATTACTGCAATTAATAATAAACCTTTTTTAAAACTAAATTGAAGTTTAAAAAAAAAAAAACTATAAATTGTTTGTTTTTTAAAGATAAGCTCTTATTACACGACATGCGTTATCTACTGTTATGTACTTGAGATAAAATACTTTCCGTTATATGAAGTCATGGGTCATATTTAGTTGGCCAGTGCAATTAATAAAAATAAAGTAAGTTTTGCAGTTTCTAGCTTAAGATTTTACAATGTAAAGCAGAACTTCAGTTTTTAAACATATTAAAAATTGTCTAGCATTAGGTAATTTATTTGAATTCTAGCCTTAGGATGGTACCTCACATACATTGGAATTTTACAATACCAGTCCTGTAGCCAGTAACACCTCTGTATCGTACTTGTGGCTGGATATCTTGACACGTTTTGAAGCGCAAAATTAAAAAAAATGTTAATCATGTCTCAGAATACTTGTTTATAGCAAAAAAAAAAAACTTTCTGACTGAGCCGAAATGTTCGTTACTTGTAGTATATAATGAGCGTATCTATGTAATTCAAGTAATTTCAGGAATTCGTGCAATTAAAAGAATTTACGAAATTCGCGGAATTCAAATAATTTAAGGAATTGAAAGAATTTCATAAAAATAACAGAATTTATGCCATTAAGGAATTCATGGCACCCAGGGAATACAAACAAATAATGGAATTCACGTAACTCGCGGAATTTACGGAGATTAATGAGTTCATTGAATTCGCGCAATCTAAAGAATTCATAGGATGTGCGAAATTCATAAAATACCGGAAATTCACGAAATTGATGGACTTTATTGAATTCATGGAATTCGTGAAATTTTTGGAATATATAGGAACACAGAATTCACGGAATTTATGGATTTCATAGATTTAATGGAATTCATGAATTTAACGGAACTATTGATATTCGCCAGATTCATTCAAGTAATTCACCAAGGCAATTCACGAAATTCATGAAATTTATAAACATGAATGCCTTTAATTTTGTAATTTTTTTTTATTTCGTGAATTTCATGAATTTCGTGAATTGCTTAAATTTGATTAATCTCATGAACACAATGAATTCTGTGAATATATTTAATTTCATGTCTTCTATGAATTCCATACATTTCCACGAATTCCCTGAATTCCTTAAATTCCGTCTTATCAATAAATTTAATTAATTCAATGCATTTTGTTATTTGCTTTAATTTTATGAATTTCTTGAATTTTGTGCATTCCATCAATTCCGTGAATTTTGCGAACCATCAATTTCAAGAATTCTGTCAATTCCGAGAATTTCGAGAATTCCGTGGTATCCGTGAATTCGATAAATACCTTGCATTCAGTGAATTCTATGAATTCCGTGAATTCCATACACTACACGAATTCTTTCATTTCCATGAGTTCTGTGAAATCTGTTTATTCCGTCAATGTAATGAATTCCATGAATTCGGTGAATTCCTTTAATTACATAAATAAAAAATAATCTTGTAATTCTCGATAATAGTCTATAGGAAAAAGAGTTCTATATTTACTATAAAAAATTTAAATAAGAAAATTCAACTTTTATCATACGCTTAGATGATATTTTATAGTACCAACAGTTTTTTGATTTTAGACAATTTTCGCGAAAAATTAAATTAAAAATTTAGTAATATTCAATTGTTAATATTTTTATAAATAAACAAAAATTTAAAATTGATTAAAGTTAAAGTCAAGTTTAAAGTGGTTTCTATAAGCAGAGGAATTATATATTAATTTAGGTGATATGCACAAATTTCTAATATTTCTATTCAATTTTATTTAAATATTATTTTCAGAGATTTCCAAAGCACCTTTAAAAATTGAAAAAATACTTGAAATCTTCAAAATCCCTTATAAGTCTGTAAAATTGGAGAAAATTTCTTAAAATCTCTAGCAAAAGGTTGAAATCTTGGAAATTCCATATAATATTTCAGAATGTTGTGAAATCCTAAATAAGATCTAAATGATCCCAACTAAATAAGAAAATTAAAGTTTTTCAAAAAAAGAGGAATTTTCAACAAAAAAATATGAATTTTTTACAAAAAAGTCGAATTTTTAACACAACAAAAATTATTTTTTACAAGAAAGGTTATTTTCCGCCAAAAAGTTGAAAAATTAAAAAAATATTTTATTTTTTCTAATTTGAATTTTAAAAGTAAGAAAAAGACAAAAATAGATGCAATATCTTTCTTTATAACTAACAAAATGGATATATTGGGCTCCAATTACAATTCGTTTTTATATTTTAACATATTAAAGGGAAAATTATTTATCTTACTTATATTATCAATATTGCGGCACTTATAAAACTTACAGAGTGTGAACGTTCGTTTTACGTTCTAAAAGACAAAATTTCAACAAGATAGTTGAATTTTTAACTAAAGATATGTGTTTGGCCAAGAATAGAATAGTTACATTTGCAGTTAAAAAAATCTATTTTCAACAAGAATTATTTTCTGCCTAAAATAAACGAATTTCCGACAAAATTCATGAATTTTCTACAATAGTTAGATTTTCAGCCTATACATGGTAAAAGTCCAAAATAAAAAAATGGTAGAGATACATTTTCAGATGAAAAATTAAATTTTTTCCAAAAAAATTTGATTCTCTACCAAATATTTGTACGTTCTACCAGAAAAGAAATTATTTTGAACATAAAAGTTGAATTTGCGATCTGAACAAAAATTTTAACAAAAAAGTTTATTTTTTAACAAATTTTTGAGCTTTCTACCAAAATGATTGATTTTCCAACTCTTTACATGAATTGCTGAACGGAAAGACAATTTTTGTACCAGAAAATATGAATTTTCGAAAAAAATGTAATTATATATGCAATTATATATTTTTTATATAATTCTTCATTAGATTTACATGAAAAATGTATTATTATGAATAATAATATTAAAAGTATTTAATTTTCACATTTTTTTCTTATTATTTTTTTTTCAAATTTTAATAGGAAAATATAATCGTGACTGTTCAGATTTATTTTTTGGATTCTTTGTTTTATTCTTAGGAATTCTGCACATTAATTTGATTATTGGAAGTTGAGTAGGATTAAAAATTCTATTTCATTCTCATTTAAAATCTTTTAATTTTAATAATTTATTTAAATAAAAAGTCAATCGAATGATTCATAAAATTATCATTTATATCTGTTTCTTTGAAAAAAAAAAATTTTTTCTCAACAATTTGAATGATTGAATAAACTATTCTTAATGTTCTTCATATATTTCCATGTTATATGTTTAGGAATCAAAATGTATTTCAATTTCAATTACGTTTTTCTCATTACATTAAGTACTCGATAAACCCTCGAATAATAAATTTGAACTTGTATACTATTAAAACTTTTTCACAAAACTATTTATATATTTTATTGATATAAATATCATTCACTGCGTATTCAGATATAAAAAGGATTATATATCACTTTTTATTTAAATTCAAATCTAATATTCCACGTTATCAAGTTTATTGCGTGACGTTTCAATTCATGTTGTCGAATAGCATTTATATACATTGACAACTAGCGCCGCGCTGAAGATATTAGGTAATAACCAAATAGCAAAAGAGAATTAACTCAATTTTATTAAAATAACCATAAGAATGAAATTTTGTTTATTTGAACTTACCTTTACAAATATTTAATTGCTCCCTGGCCATTTAAATATTATTTTCTTCGGCTGAGTCAGATTGAGATTAAGGTTAGAAAAAATCGACATTACCGCTCTCAGCGGCAAAAATTTGTAGTAAATAGAGCGGAAAATTTTAAGTCTAAAAAATACTGTATTAAGGAATCCTTAAATGAATAATATAAAAGCTCTTCTACATAATTTACAAGATTTGAATACTTATTTGCGTTCATCTTTTCTTTTCAAAAATGTAAGTCGCATTTTATTTTACACATTTTCTCTTATAAAACCCAAAAAATTAGAATGAAGGTTTATGTTAAAATGTTTATTAAATGTGATTTAATTAATTAAAAACAAGTAAATAATTGCGCTTTTGTTCAGAGTAACTCATTATATAAAACACTCTGTCAGAAACTTTAAAAGAGGAATAGCCCGATCAGAGCCCGGCAAGCACCTGCCTAGGAATTTTAACATAAATATAGCCCACTAAGAGGAATAAGTTTTTTAAAAGTAGTTTAACTAGTCCCCTGCCAGGCCCCGATTTAAAATGTTTAGCAAAAAGAAGTAACATAGCCTTTGATCAGTCCCTAACTAGGAACATTGCTTAAAAATGTTTTCCGACTAGCTCCCGGTTAGTGCCCGACAAGAATAGCCTAATCAGAGCTCCCGACTAGTGTCAAACAAGAATAACCTAACCAGAATCCAGCTAGAGCCCTTCTAGTCATTTTAAAATAAAAATAGCCTACACAGAGGATTATGATTTTCTTAAAATAGCTCGAATATTTCCTGATCAGGCCCTGACTGTGGCCTGAAAAATATCTCTAACTAGTCCTTGACTGGCATCCGACTTTTAATGAGGCCAAGCATTTTCCACAAAATATTTTTACACCTAACGATAACGGTTTAACTTTTATTTGAAAAAAAGAAACTAATTTTAAACTGAAAAATCAATTTTGAGCCAAAAAAACCACTAATTTTGAACTTAATACTTTACTTCTATACAAAAATGGTAAAGTAGCCGACACAAACTATGAATTTTCAAACACACAGATAAATTTTGAGTAAAAAAATAGAGAAGAATTTTCAAAACAATTGACAAATTATGAATAATATATTGTGAAGAATTCTGTAAAATAAAACCAAGAATCTAACGACCAAATTTGGATAACTTCTATAAAATGTTACCATTGCAATACAAAAAAACTTTTTTCTTGCTTTCTCTCTAAAAAAAAACACAAAAAATTCGTTTTCCCTTTGAATAAACACAAGAGAGAGGAAATAAAAATGAGAAGGGAACCTACCAAATCCCCATACTTCACTTTTAAATTTTTTGCAATTTTTAAAAATTATTATCAAATCACGTTAACTTGATTATTGTACGATAAAAAGGATTTTGAATTTGATTTTAACCTCATTTTAATTGCTTAAAATTTAATTCTGAACAAAAGAGTTGTCTTTTTAACTAAAAAAATGACCAAGAACTTTATTTTAAAATTGCCTGATTAATCCTTATCTAATTTTTCATTTGCCTTGATGATGCATATTCAAGTACAGGCATTTTAATCCTTCAATACTTTTAGTATAGAATTTTTTATAATAGAATTAAAACAATATTGAAGATACTAATTTTAAATTTTCAAATTTATTAATTTATTTCAAACAAGAATATCTCTTTTTTATTGTAAAAGATGGCTTTCAAACAAGATACTTGAATTTGACAAAAACATAATTACATTTTTAACATAGTAGTTGAATTTTCAACCTAAAAAGATCTATTCTCAACAAAAAGGTATCATAGTTTATATTTGAATAAAAAATATGGAATTTATACCAAAAAAAGATTTTAAAAACCAAAAAAAAAATTAATTTTCAACAAATAAAGACTTTTCCTCAAGAAGAAATAAAATTATACCTAGATTATTGAAACTCACGCACTCTTATCCAACAAAAATTAAATTTTAAATAAAAAATTCTTTTCTAAAAAAAGACTTCAACTAAAAAAGATCAATTATAAAAAAATGGGAAAAATTACATGTTTGGTTCAAAAATTAATTTTAAACCAAAAAAATGCTTTTCCACTACAGAGTTAAATTTTTAACTAAAAATATAAATCTTAAAAAAACGTAATTTCTTAAAAAAGTGATTCTACTATATCTTTCCAAACAAAATAGTTAAATACTCAAGTAAAGAAGAAGAATTTTAAAACAAACACGCGCATGTTTAACCAAAAAAAAAAATCTGCTAATAAGAAAAGAGTTTTGAAATGAAAAAGATAATTTTTTTTTAATAGTTGAGCTTTATGTTAAAAAAATACAATACTTTAAAAAGACGAATTTTTAATCAGAAAGGATAACTTTGAAAAAATTGTTTAATTCTTTGCCAAATAGTTGCATTCTTATCCAAGAAAGATGAAATTTGTACTGAAACAGGAGAATTTTAAATAAAAAAAACTATGCCTTTTTTTAAATCTGAACTTTTATTCAGAAAAGATTTCAGTTCATTTTTCAACAGAAAATATAAATTTAAAACAAAAATTAAAGTTGGTACGATATAGTAAGTTTTCTAAAAACAGCAGAATATTCAACAAAAAAGTATAAATTGTTGACAAAATTGTTGAATTATTAACTAAAAAGTTGCATTTTTAACCAAGAAAGATGTTATTTCTGCTGTGAAAGATGAACTAAAAAAATATATAAATTTGCATCCAAAGAAGATTCTAGTTCACTTTCTAACTTCATAATAAGAATGATAAACAATTAGTTTTCTACTAAATAGTCCAATTTTTCAACCAAAAAATATCACTTTTTAAAAAGAATCTTGATTTTTCAACCAAACATTTTCATTTTTGTCCAAGAAAAATTCAAATTGAACTAAAACAGATGAATTTTCAAATCGAAAAGATGAATGTTTCAAAAGAGAGTTGAATTTTTATCCAAAAAGATTTTAATGGACTTTTCAACACAAAACTATAAATATTAAAGATAAATTAAATTGTCAAGAAAACAGTTGCATCTTTATCCAAAAAGATGCAATATTTTCGCTAAAAAGAGGAAATTTTAAATAAAGAATACAAATTTTCATAAAAGTTTGCATCCAAAACAGTTTAGATGATTCATCAGAAAAAATAATGAATTTCAAACAAAAGGTTAATTTTCCGCAAAAGGAGCTGAATTGTTAACACCAGAATACAAATTTTTAACAAAACAGTCAATTTTTTAACCAAATATTAAAATTTATAACTAAAAAGATAATATTTTGGAGACAGTTTTTGCCAATTTGCAAAAATTACGAATACAAGTGAAGGACCCCTCCCCGTTTCCGTTACAAATCGTAAAAATATGCCTCGACCCCACTTAACCCTTCGAATTGTTATGTTATTCAAGTACGGTCCCTAATAAATAATGAACTAATAAACTTTTTACTTTTTCACCAATGATTTCATTTATTTTTGGGGTTAAAAATACATTATAGAATTTTATAATAAAAGTACAGTAGCATGTAAATAATTTTTCAGAACGCTTGTTTCAGGCAAAAAAATTTCGGACGCGTCCAGAACTTTTGTGAATATATAGCATGCAGCAAGTATTTATAGAATTCAATGAATTCATCGAATTTGAGAGATTCGCGGAATTCAAGGAATTGACGTTATGCATGGAATATAAGAAATTCACGAGATTTAAAGAATTCATGGAATTAAAGAATTCACAGATTTCATGGAATTTACGGAATTCAACGAATTACATCAATTTATGAAATTTACGGAATTCAGTAAATTGAATAATTTCACGAAATTTCTGAAATAAAAAAAATCAGGGAATGCAAGCAATTCAAGAAATTGTTGAAACTTAAGAAAATTAGGGAATTCACAGAATTTAGGAATACCAGAAATTCACGGAATTTACGAAAATCATGGAACTCACGGAATGGAAGGAATTTACGAAATCCAAAGAATTTACGAAATCGGAAGAATTCACGGAACTCAAGGAATTCATGAAATTCAAGAAATTAGCAAAATTCATGGACTTTACGGCATTTCTGAAATTTATTGATTTAAAATCTACGATTTGAAATCAATAAATATCAACGGTCGAAGAAAGGATTGATTTGTTTCATCAAATCATTTTACAATTTCTGAAATTCACGGAATTCATGGGATTACCAGAATTTATGGAATTCAAAGAATTCAACGGGCTGACCAAATTCATTAAATTCAAGGAATTGGCTACAAGAAATTCACGAGAATAACAAAACTCATGAAAAGAAAGGAATTTACGGAATTCTTGGAATTTCCGGAATTTAAAGAATTCAATAAATTGACGGAATTGACGGAATTTAGTAAATTGAGTGATTTTAATAAATTCACGGAATTCACGAAATTTAGTAAATTGAATGATTTTAATAAATTCACGGAATTCACGAAATTGAGAAAAATCAGGGAATTTAAGGAAGTCGCGAAATTCACGGAATTTAAGACAATCAGGGAATTAACGGAAATCACGGAGTTTAGGAATACTAGAAATTTACGGAATTTACAAAAATCAAGGTATTCACGGACTGCAAGGAATTTAAGGATTCCATAGAATGTACGGAATCGGCGAAATTCACGGCACTCAAGAAATTCATGAAATTGAAGAAATTCGCGAAATACGTGGACTGCTAGGATTTCTGAAATTCACGGAATTTATGGAAACGACGGAATTCAAGGAATTCATGGAATACACAGAATTCATCGATTTGACGGAATTCGCGGATTTCATAGAATTTACGGAATTTAAGCAATTCAAGGAATTCACAGAATTTAAGCGATTCACGGAATTGAAGTAATTCGCACAATTGAAACAAATCGTGGAATTTATGATATTTAGAAAGTTAATGAAATTCAATTAAATTATGAATCCCATGAATTGCGAAAATTCCATGAATTCCGTGATGTTCATGATATTACATATTAGACGTATTCCGTGAATTCCGTAAATTCCACAAAATTGATGAATTCCGTAAATGCTGCAAATCCAGTGAATTTCGTGATTGCAGTGAATACCTCGAATTTCGTGATTTCACCGAATTCATAAAATTTTATTAATTCCGTGAATTCCATGCATTCCGTGAAAACCTTCTATTCTGTGAATTTCTACTATTCCATGAATTTCGCAAATTCCTTAAATTTCTTTAATTCCGTGAATTTTAGGAATGCAATAAATTTGCGAATTACTTTACTTCCATGAATTTGGAAAAATTCCGTGATTCTTATAATTACCGTAAGTTCCTTGAATTTCTTGAATTCCTTGAATTCTTTTCATTCCATGAATTTCATGAATGCCATAAATTCCGTGTACTTAATCAATTTCGTGAGTTACTTGAATTCCATGAATTTTTCGAATTCCGTGCCTCCTGTGAATTCTGTGAATTCACTGAATTCCATAAATTCTTTGAATTTTATTAATTCCGTGAATTTAATGAATGTCCTTAATTCCGTATATTTCATGAATGCTATAAATTTCGCGAACTCCGTACTTTTTATAAATTTCGTGAATTCCTCCTTTTTTATAAATTCCCAGAATTTCCTGAATTCTATAAATTCCGTGAGTTCTTCTAATTCCGTAAATTCTACGAATTCCGTGACTTCTGTGAATTCCTTGAATTCCATTTATTCAGTGATTTCCTTGTGTAAAATTTTCGTCTTATAAACGCTTCGTTAAATATATTGGAATGCTGGACGGTGACATCACAAATTACAACACTTACAATGAATGTTTAGCAGTTTCATCATTCCAATATCATGTTCGCAATTTTGCCTTGAGCTTGTATTGTAAAATTCTGGTAAATTTGTTGTAGAATTTCAAAAATTTGTAACAGTGTACATTTGAAGGACATCTTTATTATATTTATTCAAGATACTATAGCAATATCTCTAGCACAAAAATTAGTAAAACTAATTAAATATTTCGACATCTTGAGATATCTTTGAAATATCTAATGGATTTCAAAATTTTAACACTCTAGGATATCGCTCTCGACATGTCTAATGCAACATGCTAATGGCGTGGGATGTTCCAGAATATTTATGATCTTCATTTGTGCCCGACATGTGTCGCAAAGGTGACTTAAAAATCTTGTGAGTTCCTACTGGAACCGTTAAGTATATGTGATTAGTCGCTGGATATTTGCCTCGGGAAGTTCTGTTTGGATAGTGATAGTGTTCTGATGCCGGATTGAACGCTATAAAATTGTCAGCTATATAAAATTGATTATTTCCTTTATTCATGTGAACGTCGAATGGTGTATGATTATCAGGATTATGGTCAGGAGCCAGCGTTGGTGTTGGGAGGAGCATACCTTCAAATTGTTCGCGTTTTATATATACATCAACCCAATAAGATAGAGGGTTATAATTCTCAAGTAACAAATAGGAGGGTATCGTCCATGGTCTTTTTTGCTCCAATGGATCTTGTCTGACATAAGTACATAGATCATGCATTTTCAAAATGACGAATACTCCAGGAGGAAAAACATTCTGTTGAGGTTGTCCACCTGCACCTAATACAGGAAGAAAAAATTCACATTTATGCAAGCTTCTGAAAAAAATCCAACGACCCAATTGAGACCACAACGAAAAAAGCTCCTATTTTTTTCTTAAAAATTAAAAATATGAAAAAAAATTCAGAAAAAAATAAAAAAAGAGGATAGAAAAATGAGAGGGCAACCAAGCACATTCCCTTCCTTCTTTTTTCCTTCTTTATTTTTTTTATTTTCATTATTATCAAATTGCAGTAACAGGACATTGAAAATAAAAAAATAAGATTACCAACGTTTCGGTACTCATACATTCCCTTTTTCAAAGCAAGAAAAGTATCAAAATGTACTTTTTCTTGACTTAATAAGGGTAATGTATGTGTATCGAAACGTTGCTAATGTTATTTTTGTTTTGGTTTTATTTTTGATGCTCTTTTATTGTAATTTGATAATAATAAAAATAAAAAAAGACAAAAGAAAGAAAAAAAAGAAGGAAGGGGGTGTGGTTGGTTGCACTCTCATTTTTCTTTCCTCTTTTTTATTTTTGACTAAAATTTATTGTGTTATTTTTTCCAGATTGCAATAAGTGCATTTTTTGTTTATTTCTTGTAGTAAAAAATTTAGTCGTTGAATTCTTGTTTTTTTTTTAGGATTTTGAAACAATTTCATCATCGGATGTTAAATAGGATTATTTATTTAGATTTTAATCTAATCTAAATTTCATACATTTTTTTTTAAATTCACATTTACAAACTTTTTCTACAATAGCAACTTAAACTTTGAGAAACTTTGAACAATCACTGGCCGGCAAAATGAAGTCTTTGCTTTCATTAAGGAAAATTTTGTCGCTAAAAGTAGTCTTTCAATGCCATTTAAAACAAGATTTTGGAAAATTCTAGAAGATTTAAGTAAATTTTCTTAGTAAATTAATTATTTTAGTAATTTAATTTTTCAGGATTATATCATTTTTTAAATTTTCTAAAATAAAAATAAGAGATTATAGTAGCAACTTTTTGGATTTTCTTGAAAAAAACAAGAATTCAAATTTTGACGACACAAAAAATAATAAAAAATTATAAAATTCCATTTTGAACAAACCGCATAAGCGAAGGGAATGTGCTACTTAGAAAATTATCGAGTTTACCTGTTTTAATTAGATTCGCCGGGTTTTTTCCGAGAAGAATAAATATTGACCACACAGGGAATTATCACATGCCCTTAAGAAAAAAATAAAGGGACAAATTTGTCCACCAAAAAAATAGTGCCAATTTATTACAAATAATTCTGTTATAGGATGCGCAGTTTTTGTTTTAATCGTGAAAAATAACATTAAAAATTAAAAAATTAAATTTGTGGAAAAAGGATGCAAGGTACGTAAAAAATGAATAAAAAAAAGTTCCACAACCAAAAAAGATTTATAAATTCCTTTTTATATTTTTACATTCTCATTCATGAGAGTGTAATTTAGTCGTCCAAATTTTCGATCTTCGGTTTTAAACGGATCTTGACGTTTTGGTATCGACTTCTGTCTGTTTGTATGTCTGTCTGCCTGTCTGTATAGTGTGAAAATTTTAAAAGTGTTCAGAAAAATAGGAAAGCATATTTTTCTGATAGATTAGGAAATTTTATTGAATTTATTCACTAGATATAAAATATATTTTAAAAAATTTTGAAAACGTTAAAAAAAAGAAAAAAAAATTTTGTTTGTACAGGTTAAGAAACATCAATATCAATTTCTACTCTCTATAAAATATACGTATATTGAAACTATTTTCATTAAGTTTCTTAATTAGACAAAAGTTGGATTATTTAAAAAATATGCAATATTTTTTAGGCGATCCAGTAGTTTAAAGCATACCCTCGCGTCCCAGGTGCGCTATGAAAAAAAATTAAGAAAAAAATTAATTTACAGAAATTTTAGAATTTTCGAACCTAATAAACTTCATTTATTACATTCAAATCAGAGAAGGTATTAGATTTGTGTATAATTTGACCTCCCCCCCTCCCCCTACTGGTTATTGTCAAATTTCCACGTTTTGAGACCGCCTGAATCCGAAAAACAGGTTTTTATGAATGTGTCTGTCTGCCCTTCTGTCTGTCTGTACGTCTGTCTGCATGTCTATCTATATGTATGTATGTATCTGTATGTATATATGTATGTCTGTCTGTGAACACGATGACTTTCGAAAAATTGAATCGATAAGATTGGCCTTTCGTTCACTTATTTAGTTTTCTAAACTAAATGTCGAATTCGTTAGCCAGCCATTTTAACAATATTTTTTAAAGTGTGCAGGTTTTGAATATTTGTGAGACCACTTTTCTTAAAATTCGAACATTCTTTGTACAGTTATTTATATTATTTAAAAAGTCAAACAATTTATCCTAATAACTTGTTTGATCAAATCAAAAATTACCAGAGTTGTAGCATTTAGAAAATTCCAAATAATAGACGAAAATTAACATTTTAAGCCAAATAACACACAATATGAAAAAGTTAATAGAAGAAAAATATTAATTCTTGAATTATTTCGTTTTAAATTATGTTAATTATGAGTTATAAAATCTTAATTTCCTTGAATTCTAGCATGATTTAATTTTTAAAATTCGAATTTGAAATTGTCCAATTTAAATTCAATACAAAAGAAAAAAGTTATTTAGTGATTTATTATCGAGTGAAATAATTTATGTATAAGGCAGTTAAACTTGATTATTCCAATTAAATTCTTATTTCTCTTCCTTGCTTTCACAATAAACCTTGTTTAAACTGTGTTCTTCGTACGTTTGATATCGTTGCCGGTAGAACAAATATTGTGTGTAAATAGCACAATCCAGGCTGCTTGACTCTTACGTGAGGAAAAGCATTTTTCTGGTAGTTAAGGTTGTAATGAATGATTTAATAATATTATTTTGATAAAATGATTTTATGAGCTTGTTTTTCTTACTTAACTCTGTGATCGACTTTATTAATCAATTTTAAAATCGGTAATTTCGTGCTTTTTGGTACACCTAAACTAACTTTTAAAATGATGCATGTATTAATTTATCCTGAACTCAACAATCAAATTAGGGACCAATATGTTCACTAATAAATGACGTTATTTGTTTAATAATTAGTTGTTTGCACAGTTTTCACTTTGACACTTCAGAAGCCAGATAGGCAGTCAAAAAAAGTTGTGTTCAATAGAAAAAAATTATTTTAAGATTGAAGGAAAGTCTTTTTGATGAAAAAATTTGTGCACTGAAATCCGAGAATAGGTATAATTCATAAATGCAAATTCGAGGGTTTGAAAAGAAAGGATGACTTAGTTATCCAATTACTCTTGTATAATAATTATAAAATTAAGAACATTTTGAAAAATTTGACTTTTTTGATCAAAGGAAAATTAACAGAGTTGTAGCTTTTAAAAATTCAAAACGCGAAAGAAAACCAACACTTTTGAAGGCCCTACAAGATTATTATCGCCATTTATGCTATAAACTAAATGTTTATACACAAGTTTTTAAAATAAACTAGTTAATTTACACAACCACGAAATAGAAAAGGAAAATTATAGAGCAGGGCCTAGAAATTTACTTTAGAATCTTTTACTGTTAGATAAAATAATGTACAGTTTTGAAAATTTAAATACCTTATTTATTATAGATATTAATTTAAACTTACGTTTAAAATAGAGAAAGATCGCATACACCAGAATTTGTATTCCAGTAAAAATCTTCATATCTTCTTAGTGGATAAAATAATGGAAAGCAGAAATCCAAGTTCTGAAGACGTCTGCGAGATAACTGACACGAAAATGACTGCTTTGTATACTGTTTTGCCACCATCGGGAAAACGCTTTATTTATTCTTTAGAACAAACAGATTCAAATAAGGAATAATGCTTAGGTCACTCTATAAACATTTTTTACTTCCTAGATATTAACTCACATAACAATTTCTGGTATTTTTTAAATCTCGGCGCAAGCAGTCTGAATTGCGACATCATGAATGGGTGCCTGAAAACTACAACAAACAACTCAATTTTCTACATAGTACTTAATTTTTTAAATCATCAGTTTAATTTTTCACTAAAATTTTTAAATTGTTAACCAAATATTTGAAATTTCTGCTAAAATAGTTGAAGTTATGAATAAAGAAAGTTGTAAACTAAAATGATTGGTTTTTAACTAAAAATGCAATGGTTGCATGTTTAGTTAAAAAAATTAATTTTCATTGAATGAAAACATGCTTGCGACTAGTTAAACTCAACCCAAAAACTCGCTGTTGAAACTCTTATATCAAATTTATATTATATTTATTTATTTACCTCGGTCCTGGACAACTGATTCAGATATTCGAAAATAATGTACAAATTAAATTTTTAATGATTCTTAAAATAGTTCTCCCTGATTTTGTAATAATTTTTATTTTCAGCTACGCGAAAAATCAATATTTTCAATAAATGTATATTATTACAATTCCTAATATGCATCTATATTGTCTGTCCTGTTTTCATACTTCAAACAAGTGCCCGTCCTACCATGAAATATTATATTCATTAACTTTTTATTGCACTTCTTGTTTTCTTCTGTAGACTTAACTTGTTTCTTCTCAAGGTTCTTTTTAATTATTTTTAGATTTATTTTATAGGATTAAGACCAAAAGTACACATTACATCAAAAATGATTAATAGGAAATTCCAATATCTTTTTCTTCTTTATTCATAATGTCCCTAAGGGGTTAAATGACTTTCATTCCTTACAAACTTTCCGCTTATATTTATATTTAATTCAATGTCATCCTTTCTATATATACAATTATTTACAACTATTCACATAAATCTTATATCTAGTTCCTTATCTCTATTTCCTGCGATTGCGCAATTTAGGACTTATTGGCAATTGAGTTTTTTTCTTTCACTTTTCTATATATCCATTTGGCTTTTTTTCATACGCATTCTTTCATTCTCTCTCCTTCGCTTCTCTAGCACCCCCCAACTTCTTCATCCACTCTTCTCCTAATCCATCCTCCCCTAGAATCTTAAACACATTCTCTTGCCATCTTCCTTTATCGTCCATTCCTCTCCTACATCCTCCACATACATGCTCCCATGTTTCCTCCTCCCATTCACTTATTCTACACTTTCTGTTCTCTTTTTTTCATATTACATCCCCTCCCTTACCTCGTTTCTCAATCTGAATCTTGCTATTCTGGTCCACCTTCTCTCTCCCCATTCCTTTTCTAACCACTTTAACACTCCTTCCTTTTTTTATCATCTTATACCATTTATTGTATTTTGATTCCTTAATTATCCTCCATGTTTCTATTAATTGTCTTTTCCTCTTCCTTTTTTCCAATCCTTTATAGTTTACTCCAGTCCCGTATACTATTTCTCTATTATTAAAGAACTCCCTTCTTTCTTCTTTCGATCTCGTTAATTCCATCGCCCTCCCTCTCCTTTCTTCTACCTCCATCAAACACTTTCTCGCCACCTCTCCTCAATTTCCCTCCCTCAGTTTCGTCTCAAATGTTTTATCATAAAAATGATGATTTTTTTAAACATAATATTATTCTTTCATGCAAAAAGACAAATTCTTAATAAAATACTTGGATTTATCACAAAAAAGTTGAGTTTTTCATCCGACACTACGCATTTTCAAAAAGAAAGTTTTCAATTATAAAAGATAATGTTTTAACAAAAAATGCAATAGTTAAATTTTGAGTTTCAAAATAATAATATGTTTGCAAATCTTTTTCATTAAGTTCAACTGTATTATATCAAGTATTAATTATATTTATTTATGAGACTCGATCTGGGACGCATCTATGTTGAAAAATAATTTATTTCAACAAATTTATGTTTTAACAATTCCTAATGTGCTTCGATATTAAAACAGATGTGTTCTCATAATTTACAGAATTTCGCATTATATAATATAGCAATGAAGTTCATTAAAATTTTATTGCACCTTGTGTCGCTTTTACAATATCTGAATTTTTTTCTTCTGGAGGTTATTTCTTATGATTCAAAGAAGAAACTTTGGACGTTCGAAAAGTGTGAATAAAAATCATTTAAAAATAAACTTTTTGTTTTCATATTTCATTTAATCCGTTTCTTAGTGATAGTTAAGTACCGACGTTTATGTATAAACATAAAAAATTATTTATATTCATGTTTTTATTATTCTTTTAAACAAAAAACAAAAAGCGTCCTAACCAAGGGCACTTGCCTTTATTATTTTGTCCCAAGTCCTGAATCAATGTGCATACATTTATACAAGATGTATTTTATATATAATAGAGTTCCACATAATGTAGACCATTTTCTGGTTCGAATATATTTTAAATAGAGTGCTAAGCGCAAGTCCGTTCCAAAAAAATAATGCGATATTGATGAGCAATGAGTTTATTTATTTATGGGAATGAAAATACATGATGTGTAGATTAGGATATATCTACATTTAAATAAAATTCTTCTCTACATACAGAAAAGACACCAATAAGATCTTTTGAGGTTCGTTTGCGATATCTTTGGAATATCGAACGGACATCTAAATTCTTACAGCGTAGGATATCACTCTCGACATGTCTAATACAGCATGCTAATCGCGTTGGATGTTCCAGAATATTAATGATCTTAAGTTTTACCCGATAGGTATAGTAAATATGACCTAAACACCCAGCCAATTTCTGGTGGAACTGCTAATTATATGTGATTGGTTTCTGGATATTTGCCTGGGGGAGTTTTTTTTTGATGATGATAGTTATGTGGTCCTGGATTGAAGCGGCTGGAATCGTCAGATAAGTAAAATCGGTTATTTTCTATATTAATATGAACGTTCAATGGAGTATGAAGAATAGGATTATGTTGAGGAAATAGCTGTGGTAAATAGACGAGCATAGCATCAAACTGTTGGTCTTCTATACATACAGTGAAACCTCGATAATTCGAAACTCTATAATTTGAATTTTCGATGATTCGAACTTTTTTTTGGCTCCGGCTGAAACCTGAGGTTTCCCATGTTAATAGTTCTCGATAATTCGAAGTTTAATAATTCGAATTTCTCGATAATTCGAAGAAAATTATATGCCCCGCGGTGATGATAACCTTTACAATTTGAAGTACAGCAATGACTAAGTAGCAACTGCGACGAACTCATATTTATAACTTATGCGGTTGCTTGTGATTTGTCCGTTGCGAGTGATGGGAGTTGGCGTATGTGACAAGGGTGGGGCTGCCAATATAAATGAAGATTGTGTGCTTGTGTAGTTCAATGTTGATAGGACTTAGACCTTAACAATTTCAAGAGTATGGAGAAGATCAAGTATACAACATTATCAATGAGTGAGTAAGTAAAACTCATTCGGTGTGTCGAGAAAGGAGTTAAAAGGAAGAAGAACATTGCTGCAGATTTCAAGTATTCCCGCCAACTCTCTGACTTCCATCATCAAGAACAAGGCGAAGATTTTGGCTGCTAATAAAAATTCTTGTTTCCAACCGGATCGGAAACTCGTCAAGACATCTTATTTTCCATTGTTGGAAATATTGATGGTGAAATGGATGAAATCTGCTCGGAACCAGAATATTCCTTTATCTGGTCCTATAGTGCTAGAAAAAGCTGAATTCTTTGCAGCTCACTTAGGATACTAAGACTTCAAAGCCAACTCTGGGTTGTAAGAAAAGTTTAAGAATAGGAATGGAATAATCCATAGGGCATTAAATGGCGAAAGTGCTTCTGTTTCGGAAGAAGACTGCGAAAAGTTTCTGACCGACAATTTGCCTAGCTTGTTAGAAGCTTATGCAATAGAAGATATCTTCAATGCAGATGAAACAGGTCTTTTTTCAAAATTTTTACCAGATAAAACTTTGACATTTAACGGCGACAGAAAAACTAGAGTTTCTGGTAATAGGCAAATCTATGAATCCACGATGTTTCAAGCGAGTCAAGTCTTTACTAGTGTTTCACGAGAGCAATAAAAAAGCTTGGGTGACTAGTTCAGTATATGAAGACTGGCTTCATAAAATTGATCACAAGTTTCAAAGAGAAAATCGGAAAGTACTTCTACTTGTGGATAATTGTCCGGCTCATCCGAAAGTCTTGATTCAAACTTTAAAAGCCATAAAGGTGGTTGACTTACCAACAAATTTAACTGCCAAATTGCAACCAATGTATCAAGGAATCATTAAGAACCTTAAAGTGAATTACCGGCGGAGAATTATAAAAAGATTGCTCAAGGCTTCGGATGAGAAAATGGGGTTGACTGGTTTGAATTTATTGGATGCTATTTTCGACTTGAACAAAGCTTGGACTGATGTCACTAGTGATACAATTGCGAATTGCTTTCGGAAAGCTGACTTCGTGAAAACTGACGTGGAAAATCTTGCAACACAAGAACAAGACGAAATTTTATCGGATGGTACTTCTGAAGAGTGGGATGATCTACAAAGAATATTGGCATGCACAGAAGTAACTTTTGAAGATTTCATTGATATGGACACTAGTGTAATTATTGTTGGTGAACCTACAGATAGTAAGATATTGGATAATATGAAGGCATAAGAACCTTCAAGATCTGATGACGAAAATGATGCTGAGGATCAGCATGTGACATCACCAACAAAATTAAGAGATGCTAAAGGTGGTTTAGCAATTGTTCAATTAAATAGTCTAGAGAGTTATACTCGCTGATTATCAAATAGTTGGGTATTTTCGGCGGAATTTTTTGCGCGTGAAGCCTTTCTCTAATATAAACACATTGGTCATGCATTTTCATAATAAAGAATAATCCAGGTATAACATTGTGTTCAGGTTGGCCATCTGCACATAATTTAGTAAAAAAAACACATTTATAAAGTTTTTCTACATTAGTAACTTAAACTTTGAACCGTGGCTGTTCGAAAAAAATTAACTCTTTGTATTCATGAAATTAAAAATAATTCGTTGAAAGCTGTTTTTAGATGCCATTTAAAACCCTGAAGTCAACAGAAATAAGGATTATGGAATCAGGTAGATAATTAAAGACAATTTTGTTAGTAAGTTCCTAACTTCAGTAAATTAATTGTACTTGCAAACTTTAATAGAAAAACGAAAATGTAAACTTTAGAATGAACAACGCGCGATAAGAAAAAAAACAGAAAAAGGGTAATGTTGCTATTCACAAGAAGTACAAGACTATCGTTGATAACCTTGGTTGAAAAGTCAATATTATTTTTATTTACAATTAAAGTTTATATCATCCACAACTCTCATTATTATTTACAAATTCTCTTTTTTTAGAGCTCTTTAGGCTACAACGAATACATTTTCATCGCCTTGGATTGCATATTTAAAGATTGCCAAATAATATGAAAATTGTATTTGTCATAATAACTTTGATATTTTTCTATTATTTTTCATTACATTTTATTCTTAGCCGCAATAAAACATGTATAATTTCAATAAATTGATGTCATTAATATTTATGACATGCATTGATATTGAAACATAAACAAATTAAAAAAATAAAACATTTATAAATCCTTTTTGGGTGAAAAACTTTTGACTATTACTTTTTTTACCTTGTTTGTTCTATCGAAAAATTTAATTTTTTTAATTTCAATTTTATTTTTCAGGGCCAAAGCCAAAATTAAGCGTCCAATCAAGAAATTATGCATGGAAATTTATAGTTCTTTTTTGAATAAAAAAACTTTTGTCAATTCATCTTTTTCATAGTTCGTGTCGTTTGTCTGAAAATTAAATTTTCAAATGTTTACTGTTGTTTTTTAAGAATAAAAAAAACCACGCATTCTATAAAAAAATAAATTCATGTCAAATTTGTAGTTCTCTTTTGTATCTTCTGTCTCCTTTTTTGTAGGATGTGTCGCTGGTCTCAAAATTTAATTTACTCTCTTATTTTTAACAAATCTATTAAATTCACGATTTTTGGCGATTCTTTTTTCGCATATTGCACAGTTTGACCGCAAAATGGATTTAGTTTTTTCATTGTCTTTTGTCCAGATCAAAATACAAATTTTCCATTTTTTAAAACAACATTCAAAAGGTGTACAGAAGACCACAGACATACACCGACGTGATCATTTCTTTTATAATATAAAATAAAAATTTTAATTTTTAAACAAACGACACCGGCTACGAAAGAAATAAATATACAAAAGTTCTCCAACAACAAGAAGAGGTGCAAATTTGTTATAAATATTTTCTGATAGGATGCGTAGTTTTTTTCTTTAAGCGTACAACTAGCAACAAAAAAAATGTCAGTTGGAACAAAATTTCTGTTAAATTAACCAGAAATTCTGATTCAGAAAATCAGAATTCGGCTTAATTCAACTCAAAAAATTAGTAGGAGCATATTTAGCCAGAATTACGGTTAATTCAACCAGACATTTTGTTTTAGTAAACATCTAAAATAAAAAATGAATTAAGTTTTGGGAAAGCGATAAAAGGTAAGAAAAAAATTTGTAAACAATACCAGTTCACACAAAAAATATCTACCAATTTGCTAATGAGCATTTTTAAATGGATGCGTATTATTTGTTTAAATCGTAAAAAATAGTATTTAAACAAACAAATCAAGTTTTTGGAAAAGCGACACAAGTTGCAATAAAATGTTTAATATCAACATAATTTTTTTTATTTAATGCGCAATTTTTCTGTTATAAAAACAATATAATGAAAACAAATATGTTTGAATATAAATGCATAATATGAATTTTAATAACCGAGGCACAGAAATAAAATTAATTTTTTTTTATATAATACAGTTGAACTTTATGTCGAAAATTTATTACTCTGGAGAATATCTGAAGGAAAAAATGTAAATTTTTTAATCAAAGAAAAATTCAGGGTACTTCAAAGCTTGGTGAGATGAAATTTTTCACCTAGCATCAATTTATTTATTTAATAATTATATAATTGCACGTGTTTCATCGTGACACTTTTGTAACCGGATAAACCCTCAAAAAAAAGTTCCGTTCACTAGAAATAAATTAAATAAGGATTGAAGAAAAGGTCTGGTTTCTTATGAAAAATTGTATGCCCGGAAATCAGAGAAGGGATTAAATTCATAAATCCAAATTGGATTTCGTATTCCTTAAAATCTTCATGTTTTGAGACTGACTACATACCGGATAACTTATGAAAAACTACTCCGACTAGATTGTGCTTCAGTATATTTTTTAGGGTGTAAAAAAAGATTAAGTTGGTTATCCAGCTATTTTATAAAATAATTTTTAAAGTTAAAGGACTTAAAAAATGGTTCGGACAAATTTCTTTAATATTTAAAAATTCTATGTCCAGCTATCCATTGTTCTCGATCATTGAAGCAATATATCATTACGACTTTTTTTAATTAAAAGGAAATTATCAAGTTCGTAGAATTTTTTAAATTGAAATAAAAAACAGAACATAAAAATGTTAAGCCAAATAACGCCCAATATTTAAAAAATCCAAAAGAAGCCAAACGTTACATTTTGAATGCCTTACTAGATTATCATAAAATTTCTATTCTAAATCGTATTTTCATATGCCACTTACTAATATACCATAGTTTGTTCACACAACCACAAAATAAAAAATGAATTTATTCAGCACAAAATTTATTATTGTTTTTGCAACTTTATCCTTAACAATGGCTTGACCTTTAACTTTACAATCATTTAGCGTTCTGTAATTTGCTTGTATTCGGTAGATTTGATAATTTTTTGCTAATTATAAGTATTGATGAGGAAACAGGCTTTATCTCCTTCTATGCACTTCTAAAAAATACTGTCTTTTCTATGCATTTTTTCTTATATTTTGTTGAACACTGTAATTGACAATCATATTATACAGATTAATTTCAATGTTACATCACGCTTACGATTAAGATTCAGGAAGCCGGCGAAGACAAGAATTTGTATTTTAGTAAAAATCTTCATATCTTTTCAGTGGATAAAAAAAAATCGAGAGCAGAAATCCAAGTTTTTAAAGACATTTGCGATAGAACTTGCACGAGAATGGAAGCCATATTTACTAAGTGTTTTACCACCCATCCGTAAAATTTTTTCTTTATTCTTCAGAATAAACAGAGTTAAAGAGACCTGATGCTGACATCACTTTATAAAATGTTTGTCTTTCTTAGACGTATTACTCATATAGAAAATGTTGGTACTTTCTATATATTTCACGCATACACATGAGAAATAAGTAATAAGTAAAATAATAACAGTTCCGTTAAAAAAAAAAAAATTAGCGAGCAACCTAAATCACTCCACTACTAAACTTTTCGTCTAAAAACTAACATTTGTTGCGCTTCCAATAAGTTCTTCTATAGTCGTTTTATCATCAAAATAATGATTTTTCAAAGCATAAGATTTAGTTCTTTTAAGCTTCTAATGTGTCCCCTAAGGGTTTACATTTTTCTTACACCTTCTCTATTCCTTAACACACCCTCCACACACTTACTTGGTGGTGGAAGGGGGGCCCTACAGTTTAAGGTGGGTTCCGAACCACCAAGAGCAACCGCTTTAAATACTTAGAGAAAACCTTTTTCTCTAGAGGTACCGGTCCCACGACTCTCCAGAGATGAACAACTCCCTTGCTAGGCGAGTGTTCACCGCATGGGCCACCGAGACTCTTCCAGAGTGCGAGGCGGGAATCGAACCCGCAAGCCGAAGGAGTGGGTCCAAAGCCTACGCTTTAGCCCCCACGACCATCGTCCCACTGCATAAGATTTAGTTTGTACTCAAATGAAAAAAATTTTAAACAGAATATATGAATTTTGTACAAATATTAGCTAATGTAAGAGTTTCTTTTTGTTTAGAAGGACTCGAACAAACTGTAAGAGCAGCAAATAGGTATTGTCTCGGTATAAGACAACTTACTCAAATATTAAAAAATAATCTAAAGTTTTATTTTTCATGATTTTCTTAATATTTCGCTCTTGTTTTGTACAAATTTTTATTTTCAGCTACCTTATTTTTATAATTTAAAAAAGTGCAAATCCTGTAATGAAATAATTATGTTAATTAAGATTCTATTGCATTTTTTGTTGTTTTTCAAAAACTTTATTTGTTTTTTCCCAAGGTCATTTATTGAAGATTCAAACACAAATACCTGCCCTATCAATAAATTTTTAAAACCAAATTTCTATATCTTTTTTGAGTAAACAAATTTGGTTTAAACATTTTTTTCTACATGGCGTTTTTTCCAATAATTATGTTTATTTTTATAGATTTGATGTTATTTTTTACGATTAAGACAAAAACTACAGTTCCTATAAAAAATTATTATGGAAAAATTGTTCATGTCTCCCAAACTGCATAGATTTTTCTCCTAAAATATTGAAAAATTTCTTTAAAGATATTAATTCACTATTATTTTTTGGTTCTCCCATTCACAGAAACCTTCCGTTTATTTTCCGGCTTCCCGGCCCAGCAACACTCGTGATTAAAAATCAAAACCTACATTATTAAATATAATCTTAAAGACAAAATCATTTCCCAAAAATAGAACAGTTCTTCATACAAATTCTTGAAACTAATGATTATTTTTATTTAAAAAATTACAAATTTTAGAACTTTAATTCAGAAAGATTCATATTAGTCAAATAGTTTTAAGCTTGACATTTAGACATAAAAAATGAAATAATTTCGGATTCAAGATTTGTGAATAAATAGATACTTTTAAAATTGTTCATATAAAGTATTATTTAAAACACGCTTAAGTGCGTAGACCAGGCAAAATTCAAAATATCAAAAATTAAACAATTGAATATTATATTTTAAAGAAATTTTTAATGAAAGAATGCAATTCTAAACTTTCACCTTTAGAAGTGTTTAATTTACAGCGTTTTATACTTGATACTTTTTAATATTAAATGCAAAAATTAAATTTATATTTATATTTCAAATTCTATATATTTTGAACAGCAATATGCCTTGATTCACTTACTATTAATGTGTGACCCCACGAAATAAATAATAATCCATTTTTAAATAATAATTCTTATTTTGACATAAATATTACGCCATTCAATTTTACATCAGTCACAGTTAAACTTTGATAAACTCCCTTAATTCGCTGAACTATTTTATTATGTAATATTTAACACACAAATATCCTTCCTGAGGCGATTACACATACCTTTGAACTTTGAAAGACATCTGAGATTCATCAGATATTTCTTAATATCTTTTTTCAGATTTTCCCAGAAATCTTAAATTACGTTTATATAAACCCAAATGAAAATTAAATCAAAAACTATATTTTTATACAAAATTTTAACTTTGTCGATGTAAGAAATTATTTTCCGGCTGAATGTATAATTTTGTAATATGTAATGAATTACATATTCTGCTAAAAATTCTCATTTTTAAATGACTTTCGAAAGATTGAAAGAAAGTTTCACCTCTTTTAAGATGCTGAAGGAAATTTTAAATTAGCTTTTTTTGTTATTTCAAAAAAAATAATAAAAATAGACTATTTCAAATAATTTAAAGACATTTGTATATTTTTTAAAAATGTTTACAAAGTAATCTGAAAGGTGTTTAGGCTGTTTTTAGTTGTGCAGGATCTTTAAAAAATTTTCGGAAAACATCGAATCATTTTCAGAAAATATATGTAAGTTTTAACAAAATTTTAAGAATTATGTATAATTTAAAAGTATTTCGAAAAATTTATAATAATATATAGATTTTTAAAGATTAAAAAAAATGCAGTGGCTTTTTAAAAATTTAAAGGAATTAAAGAGAACTGAAGAACTTTATAAGGTCACTGAAAAAATATAAAATGAGTTTAAAAAAAAATGTATGAGACTATCTAAAAGGACTTCAAGACATTATTTAAATTCTTTAAAAAGTATCTAAAAGATTTTAAGGCAATTTTTGTTCAATTGACGAATTTTTCAAAATTTTGACAAAAAATTTGAACAGTGGTGAAAGATGATTAGAATTGATTTTTTTTTTAAATGTCATTAAAATCTGGGTCAGGGGAGTCTAAACCAGGAGGAGTTGACGACCGAAAAAACGCAACACAATTTTTCGAGGTCATTCAAACTAAAAATCGCAGGTTCGCCAAACGCCTTTCCAGCACCGTGCCAGCTCTCGGAAGGGTTATTATAGCAGCCGAACCCTCTTCCAACAAAGAGGGTTACAAGGCTGACCACTGGCAACTGACGCTACAGGAAATTATACTTGAATCCCCAAATATAAATAGATTTCATCCTTAAAATTGTCATTTGTAGATAATTTGGGGTTCAGAAAATCATGATTTCGCGAGTGAGCAAAGGTATATCCGTTCGGTGGGGGATTGATACACTCTGATGGCTGTACCGGGCGTCAGATGAAAGAAAACTTTAAATATTTCGTCCCGGTAAGTTTTTCAATTTGATAATTTCTTAAGCTGCCTATCCTCTGTCGCTGCGACGAGCTTTTCTGACCACTCGTCTATCACGTGAAAGTTGGAAGATTCTATTTGCCCAGGTATGGGCACATCAGCGTTGACTCATGTAGGTTTGTCTTCGCCACTTTCTCTTTTCAACCCTGAAAACTTATTTTTTCTTAGATGCCGTTATTAACACAATAACATAATAGTCACCGTTATTGTGTTGTATGGTATTTTGGTATTACCATTGTATAGCTTAAAAGTGTAATCGTTATTATTATTATTGATTTTATTCAAAACTTTCACTCGGGTGAACCCGGTTGTACATCATACCTACTGACTAAGTCAAGTGACTGATGAGGTTAGGATGCTATAAGTCAATACAATACGATGTCTGAACCTCCGGAAATGATGTAGATATACAATTACGAGCGGCCTCTAGCGTTGGAGGTGACAACATTCACCTCTCGATGTTAACTTAGAGTTACCATCTGCCGCTCTACAGGTTTTTACTCGCTTGCTTCCTGATGGTCAAGAAAGTTTCTTACAATGCGACAGGTGTTTAATAAAACCGCCTTCTGAGCTACTCACAATACCCGACGGACTCCTGAATGTTCAATTTTTTTAGTGCATCTTGCGTGCACATTGCCTGTAGCCGAAATCAAAATGGGATGTATAGATCCATGATTAAAATGCCTCCAAATGGTGTTTTGTTGCTATCTCCACCTAATCAGCACCGTTCAACCACGTCTTGATGTACTACGTGTTTGCGATAATTCCTGGTGCTGACAATCTTGTCCTGTATTGCAATGACGAATCCTTTCGTCTCTTAATACAGAACACCCTTTCTTAGCCAAATATTAGATGCCTTACTATATACTTCATTTTGATCTAACTTTTTGAGGCGCTCGCCATGGATGGCTTTCTGCCTACATTTGATTTCTATTTCCTCCATGGTTTCTGCCCTGATATTCAAGGCCCCATCTAATGACAAATTTAAGGGCGTGTAGTCAAGATCCGCTTAACAGATGATACTGTAAAGCTGAACATTTTGCTTGCTCTCGGATTAAATGCACTGTTTTGCATTTATCTAGTCCGTACTCCACGTGGATATCATTGGAAAACTTCTTTGTCACATCGATTACTTGCTGCAGTTTCTGGGCTGAACTAGCGTACAGCTTCAGGTCATCCATGTACAGGAGATGGGTCACATGATGACTATTCTCATTATTATAAATTCTAAGCCCATAAGACATGCTGTTTAGTGTTTTTCTCAAGGGGTTCAACGCTAAACAGAATCATAGTGCATTGGAGAAGTCTCCTTAAAATATACCTATCGTAATGCGTATTGATTTAGTTATCCTTGATTGCCCATGATAAAAATACATGATTCTTGTACCCCAGAGCTTCATTGCATGGCTTCGAAAGTCAATAATGCGTGCGAAAATTTTGTAAAGTTGTAGGACTTCAAGCAAATAGTCATGCGGCACGAAAAGAAACGCTAATTTGTAGTCAATGTACGCCATGCGTAAGTTTCATTAATGCTTACGATCTTGAGTCATGGCAACAGTGTATATAGTGACTAGATCTTTACAGCTTCGGGAATTTTTACAAGATCCTTTTCCTTTTTCTTTAATAAAGTTATTCTCATCGCATTGATAATACACCTTATTTACAATGGTAGCTTTAAAACATTTATAAATTGTGGGAAGACAGACTATCGGTAGAAATTAAGATGAATTTTGAGCATCTGGTTTTTTAGTTAACATATACTTAGTACCCTGGATCATGAAGCCGGACTTTAGATCTGGGTGTTCCACGATCTTCTGAAAACACCTTGCCAACGCAAGATGCGCACTCGTTAGGTTCTTGTACCAGAAATTGTGCACCATGTCCGGGCCTGGAGCTTTCGAGTTATTTGCCCTTTTTAAGACTGCTGAAACATCCAAAACTGTGATTTTTGTCGGTTGAATTTCAGAGCTATTGCTTGCTATTCCTTTCTCAAGTGTAAACCAAGCAGCATCCAAATTGAATCTGTTCATTTTTTCCCCAAAATTCGACAAGCAGTTGGTCATATCTTCTAATTGAGGGACTCTGGTGTCTTGCTGGTTATTTTGTTTTACACTCAGTTCACGATAGAACCTTCTTTCATCTGTCTGTAAGGTATTCTTGCCTTCGTGCACTTCTTTTCTTCTACGACGCTGTATGACAGTAAGGACATTCAGTATCTGCCGTTGGGATACCATAATCTCATCCAGTTATGCTGGTGTTACTGTCTCGATGTGCAAAGGGTGGAGCATGACTAAAATTCTTTTCAAGATGATGTAGTTTTTCTGTGATTTCACTATGCACATCATCGGTATCAATATCTAGATGTGGTTCTATTGAATCTGTTACATGATGTTTATTATTCCTAGCCCCTATGCCTTCAGCTTTACAGATATTAAGCGTTTCTGATCTGCCAGATTATGCTCATTTATTTTGGTGGCTAGCTCTGGGTATTTACGTAAGAAAAGTCTATGATGTTCTCTCCTTACAATTTGCTCACATTTCTCTGCCAAAAAATAAAGGCGCATTACATCTCTGTTCATACTGTATATCCATTTTCGTCGCTTTTTTATTTCTGAACCTCTGCCTCTGGTTGTATGAGGCCATCCACCTCTGGAAGATGTGGTGGTCTTGTATCATCAATACGTTGAGGAAAAACATCAATTACTCCTGCATGACCTTATAACGCGGCTTCTTCCAACTAATATTCCTTGCTATCATTTTTTCACGCCAAATCAACTTGTTGTTTAATCTTCATAGCTAGGTCTTCTGTCACGTGTAGATTAGTCCTGATGACCTTCACCTTATCGATAAGATCTCTCAGTGCGACTTTATGTATATTAGGATACTTTGCAGCAAATTTGGTTCTTAAATTGTATCCTTTCTCCATTTTCGTTTTAAACTTCGCACTTTAGTAATAGATACGCACCAATTCCTCTTTCATTATGGTAATCCAATTTATGCTCTCCCACGTTATTTCTCGCGAGGTGGCTGGCTGCAAACAGATTATGCTAGCCAAAGCATCATTAGCAGGCACGGTTAATGTTCCACTGCTTAAAGTTTGACGCGGATGTTCTTGCGGGCCAGCTGTTTGATTAGTGAGATGTGTCTGACCAATTCACAGGTCACCATCACCACCGTTACGCATGCTGTGACCCCCAGTTGTGTCTCTAGGAGCGTCCTGATGATTCTCGGTGACCGAAAAGAGTTTCAATATCTTTAATATACTTTTCATTATTATTTGGGTTTTGATGTTCTTCATAGTACATCTCCTCTTCGTTATCAGCCTATTTGAAATAGGAAACCCTGACAGTAGCAATGCTACCGCCAACATAGCCGTCAAAGTCATTATTATTATACTATATTGGAAATAAACGAGTTTTATATAACTATATTTTTAATTTGTATAGAATTAATATGTTGAAAGATTTAACCTTCTTTTTATGATATATTGCGCATTGTATCTCTCTTCCATTACGTATATATTTTACGCTATATTTATCGTTTTCTTCTCTAATTTTATTTATTATGTTTTTGTGTTTATAATAAAGTTCGTCGGTATCTTTTCCATGCATACATTATATTTATATTTGTATACTTATATCATATCGCCATTTATCATTTTCTTTCCTGACTGTACTTAATAGGTCTTTCTATTTTACTTTCTGTTTATAATATGGTTCGTTTCCATATTTTTTATGTATACTTTATATTTATTTCTTTAAACGTTATATCATATCTGCTTTGTTCTCTAATTTTATTTCGGATTTGGCATTGAGACAATTGGCAATGCTGAGAGTTGGAGAGGCACTTCCACGGGATGGAAGAATCCGCGCGTTCCCGCACACCCCGCACATAAAAAATCACGTCACAGCCAGCGTCGATACATTCCATCTCCGACCAGAGAACAAGTAAATTTATGCCAGCCACTTGTAAAAACTCAAAAACAAATATAGCAAGGCTCAGTCGTTTTAAGGACTAAGGAATATTTCAACTCCGTCGATAGGCTGGTCAGAGCACAACGCCACATTTCTTAACCGATAAATAGTCCTCTTTCCAGGCCCTTTGGGCGTCCTTTTCGGAAACTATTTGGTACTGGTTAGCCCTTTTTCCAAAAGCTACAAAACCATCCGCCGTCCAAAACCTTCAACATGAGATGACACCGCCAGTGGCGGTAAACGAACCAAAGAGTTGCCAATAGCAGCGGTATTAGATTCACCACTGGGATGCCTTGCTCCACCATACCCGAAAAAAGGTTAGCCACTCGAGGCCTCGAAACTCCTACGTGAACACCGGGCAAAATTCGGCGCTGCTAGCAAGACGCTAATTCAAGACGACTATCATTCTAGTTCATCCTTTCCATCCTTGGGACTTATGAAATGCATCAAAGGATCAATTTCTTCTTCTATATGACATGATCTTCAAAACAAAATCTTGATCGACCATTCAACACACACTGGTGGTCGTATCAATATATAATGAAAGTCGCTAATCTTTTCCTACTAAACGTTATCATTTTCAAAACTTTAAATTAAAGAAATAATCAAGGAACATTAAAATTGTCAAAACTTTGTTATTTTAAGAAATTTGAATCTAGAAGCATCGAAAATTTGAATACTATTTTTTTAAACTGAATACTTCGTTAATTAAAAGTTAAATTATTTTCATTTTAAATATCTAAAACATTTCTAATTGTTCAAGTCTTTAAGTTTCATTTTGAAATTCTTCAAATTAAAAATAAAAGCTTAAAAATTATAATCTAGAATGGAACATTTTTCAATTTAAGGGTCTTCGAATGACGCATTGTAAAGTGAATGGTATCATAATTGCAAAAGATAACAATTCAACTTATTATTTTAGAGGCCGTTAAAACAAGTTTGGAGTGATTTTTCTTCTAACGATTTATAAAACTCCATTTCGACAACGAATGTCCCGCGCTACTTTTGCAACTTTCTAAAAATGACGGAAGCAAACAACACGATTTACCGCTGAAAGTGCAGTTCACTTTCTTTATACACTCCTGCGTTGTTGTCGAAAGATGTTTATTTATTTATGTTATTCAAAATACATCATGTGCAGAATAAGATATATCTACATATATGGGACATCCTTATAGCATATAATTAAGAGACACTGACAAGAAATCCTAAAAATATCTTAAGATATCTTTAGGATATCTAATAGATATCAACATTTTCGCGCTGTAGGATATCGCTCTCAATATATATACTGATGCGTGCCAGACGCCTAGGATGGTTCAGCATATTGAAGAACTTCACTTGGGAGCAGCAGCTGTTGTAAAGGCGAACTATACACCTTGTGAGCTCCTTCTGGAACTGTTACGAATATGGTATTAGGCTCTGGATATTTTCCTGGAGATATTTTCGTTCGACTACGATAGTTATGTTGTTTGGCATAGAACTGTTTAAACTGATTAGCGAAATAAAATCGCATATTTTGGGGGTTATCACCTACTTCCAAATGAACTTCCGATGGCGTATGATTAATAAGATTATGTAGATTATTTTTTGGTGCAGTTAAGAGAAGCAATCCATTAAAATACTCTAATTGGGATTGGCTTCCTATATAGATGTCAACCAAATAGTGTAGAGGGAGATAATTGTTAACTTTCAAATGATCGGGTATCCATGGTAGTTCGTATTTCACAAACGGCGTGCCTCGACTGAGAATACATTGATCATGCATTGTCATATTGAAAACTTCTTTAGCATCTAGAATACTCTTCCCAGGTTGTGGTTTTCCATCTGCACCTAATTTTGTCAGAAATATTTCAATTTATAATTTTTTTTCAAATCAAGAAATTTAAACTTTAAAAAACTTTGAACAATTACTGGTCGAACAAAATGAACTCTATGTATTTATTAAATTAAAAATTTGTCATTGGAAGCAGTTTCGACGTCATTTAAGATTCTGAAGTCAACGGACGCATTTCTTCAGAACTAGACATAATCCCAATAAAATTTCAACTTTTTTATAATAACAAAAAAAACGAAAATTTTAGTTCAAACAACGCACGCGATATGAAAAAAAAGAGTTAAGAAAAGAGAAACACTGCTATTTGAAAACATTACAAGCTTATCGTGACAACTTTTAGGATTTTCTAGCAAAATCTCAAATTGACATTTTGAACACAAAAAACCTTATGAAAAATGTTATTTAATTTTTCTTTAAAACTATGCAAAATGTGAGAAAATACGACTGTATGATAATAATAAAACTATAAAAGATCTACACGTCTAATGTGAATTATATTTTTCAAGGAAGCATAGTTTTTATCACATTCTAAAATATTAATTTTTAAATTGAGAGAACTGAATTTTTTACAAACGATAGAAACTACAAAAAAATAGACAAAATTTATGAACCCAAAAATAAACTAAAAAACTTGTGGAAAATAATTTTTTTATAGAATGCATAGTTTCTGATTCAATAGTGAAAAAAAATAAAAATTGAAAATTAAATTTTTGTAAAAAACGACGCAAGCCTAAAGAAAAATTATTCAATAAAAGCTGTATACCCAAAAATGAACTATAAATTTGTTTGAAATAATTTTTTCATGAAAAGTGTATTTTTTATATAATCATAAAAAAAGTGAGAATAAAAAATTTTCATTTTTGCAAAACGAAACAAATTCTAAAATAATTAATAAAAAAACTTTTCAATGAAAAAAGAGATACTCATTTTCTATTAATAATTGTTTATATTAAGTTTTTTTTTGTTTTATTTGATGAAATTTGATCAAACAGTTTTTCAACGGAGAGACCCCCTAAATCTAAAAATCAAGTTTTAACGATGGGATCTATCTCTCTGTCTCTCCGTCCTTCCGGCCGTCCGCCTTAAAACACGATAAATTTCGAACAAATAAACGAATCAAATCAATCGTTAGCACACTTTTTTTGGGTCCTAAAAGAAAGGATGAGTTCGTTAACCAGCCATTTTCGATAAAAAGTCTAAATGTAAGAGCATTTCCAAAATTTGAAAGACCATTTTTTTTATATTAAAAATTTTTATGTACGGGTTTTCATAGCACGATATGAAAAAAAAACCAGGAAAAAAAACCTTGATTTTTGAAAGGCCTAAAAGATTATTATAACAACTTTTTAAATTTTCTTATCAAATTGAAAATTCACATTTTTATTTCATTAAAAGTAATGAAAAATATAAAATTCCATTTTGTGTTCAAACAATGCAGGATACAAAAAAAAATGAATTCACAAAAATTGTGATCCCAAAAAAGGTTTACAAATTCGTTAATATTTACTTCTTGATAGGACGCACACATGTAGTTGTAGTTTTAATAAAAAAAATGACCAAAATAAAAATGAGAATAAGTAATAATTTATTACATTCTAATCATCTATGATTGAGAAAGTATTCGAGTTAAACGAAATTTGACACCACAACGTTCAAATTTTTAAGAAAACGACGCAAAATACGAAAAAAAGTCTGAAAGAGAAATTATAGCCTTTGAAAAATACTTTAAAATCTCTTTTGACCATTTTCTAATAGGACTCGTAGTTTTGTTTTTATTTTTGGTAAGTAACATACAAAAAATCGAAAATTCCAATATTACGGCAAAAGACGCGAGGGATCTAAAAGAGACCTTTTTAATACAATTTTATTCAAGCATTCCAAATTCAAAGAATAAATATATCCGAGAGATTCTGCGAGTCAGATTTTCAGTTAAAAAATAAAAAATTTATAATCAGCCAAAAATGAGAATTCAACAAAGTAGTCAAATTTTCAATCAATGAGATGAATAAAAAAAAAAGAGAAATATTCAGCTGCAATATTGTAAACATTGAGACTTATTTTTTCACCTTACATCCTATAATCACCTTCAAGTACAAGGTTTTTGTTCTTTATTTAACCTCAAATGTAAATCAACGCCTAAAAAAATTCAAAACTTGGTGGAGATAACGCCCCATCTATGAAAAAATATTTGTCTGGCACAAAGTTTGTATTTCATGAGCAAACTTTTGATTCAAACATATTTTTATTGATATGACAAAATATTTGCGGAGTCTTTTATTCTCAGAACCAAAATTTCTACATTATTTGATTTTTAGGATCGGGGATCAAATAAAATTATTTAAGCAATTTTTGGAAACAAACTGAAATGTTTTGCTAAAGACTCCTTGCTGTCATATTTTTCATACTGACCAGAAAATGTTAATTATTGAAACAATTTTTATGAACAAATTTACATTTTAACCATTTTTTTCATAAATGGGATTGATTCTTTTAAGGAATCAACTTGAAATGTCTTGCCAATGACACCTTGCTGTTATATTTTACATACTGGCCAAATAGGGTTAAATGTTAAAATAATTCTCATAAACAAATGCAAATAAATAAACAAAACACAAATAAACAAAAACAATATAAACAACAAGTAAACAAATTTTCACAAACAAATGACGATTTTTGTATTAATAGCCTTCGTTTTTTTGTGGAATTAATTCAAAATGTCTTGCAAAAGACTTTTTGCTATTATAATTTTAATATTGATAAAAACCAATTCAAAAAACGGCCCTTTTCAGGGTTACAGGAGTTAAAAATGGCTGAGAGTATATTTGCAAAGTAAGATTGAGTAACCTCCCCGTGGTGCATATCAGGTCACTACATAAAATATAATAGCAAAAATTCTTTTGCAGGACATTTTGAATTGATTCCGGAAAAAAGAAAACATGGTCAAAATATGCATTTGTTTAAAAAATTATCATTTTCTGTCACTATAACATATGATGGCAAAGGGTCTTTTGAAAGATATTTCGAATTAACTACGCAAAAAAATCAAGCCTATTAATGAAAAAATGAGAATTTTTTATAAAAACTGTTTAAATAATTAGCACTTTTTGTTCACTGTGAAAAACATGACAGCAAGGTTTCTTAGGCAAGACATTTCAACTCGATTCCGCAAAAAACATCAATGCTATTCATATAAAAATGGTTAATACGTGCATTGGACTGTAAAAATTGTTTTGAACAATTAACACTTTTTGGTCACTAAAAATATAATAGCAAAGAGTCTTTCGCAAAGGATTTTAAAATGATTTTTCAACAAAAATAAAGCCTTTTTATTTAAAAATTATCAAAATGTGCATATGTTTATAAAAATTGTTAAAATAATTTACAATCATTAGCTTCTTATCTTTATTGTATAGTATTTTCAGTTAGTTATTACATTGATTTATGACTGTTTTAATTAATTTTAAAGCCTGAAAAGAAATCGATCACGGAAAAGTTTAGCAACAAAAAGTCGTAATTTTATTGTTAAATAACAAATTTCTGTTAAGTCGAATTTACAAGTTACAAGTTCCAAGGAACTAAGTTACTAAAAAGTTACGTTATTTGTAACTTTCAGGATAACTTAGTTACTTTTTTCAAAAGTAAGTTGTAACGTAATTCAGTTAAGTTTTTTACAGTAACTTGTAACTTAATTTTAGTTACTTTATACTTACTTTGTGTTTTGTGTACACCTTGTTTCCTATTGTCAATTTATTTATTTTTTTCTAATAAAAAAGGAAGTTTTTTTATTTAGTCAACCAATCCCTTTTTTCATAATATTTTGATGAATTATTAATATTTTTATTGTGATAATATAATGATAATAAATAATTTTATTGAACTTGTATCAATTTTTTTTATTTTTAAATTAAAAATTAAGGAAGAGAAAAAAGTTACGTTTAGGTAATTTGAAGTTACTTTATCTAGTAACTGGCACCTTGACCCTTTATAAATCGGAGAGACACTCAAAAACTAGTTTTGCTTTTTAGAACAAAAATGAATTCAAGATTAAAGAGAAATCTGCTTTCTCATAAAAAGTTTTCTGCACTGAGATCAGAGTATGAATAAAATTCATAAATCCAAATTATATTTCGGATTTTTTTTAAATTTCCACGTTTCGAGAACCCGTAAATAAAAAAAACAGGTTTGAAATCCAACTTTATCTCGAACAATTTTTAAATAAAAAATAGGGGTTTTCAATTTTGCTTCCATATGGTAAATTGGATTATTCTTTGTTGAAAATAAAGCGTTTATAACCCTTCAATGATACAATTAGATGCAATTATAAATTACGGTTGAATAGCTGGTGTTAAATAATTAAAATAGTGAATTTTTGAACTATTGGATTGAAAATTAATCTTTCTTATTTAGAAATGAACTTTATGTTAAAATTAGTAATTGTTCTTTAGAAATTCAACTGTTTTGTACAGAAAATTCTTCATTTTGGATTGAATATTCCTCGGCTTTAGTCAGAAAGTCATCTTTCTTATTTAGAAATAAACTTTGTGTTAAAATTCATCTTTTTCTTCGGGCATTAAACTGGCTTGAGTAGCAAATTCCTTCTTTTGGATTTAAAATTAATCTTTTCTAGTCAAGAAGTAATCATTATTATTTAAAAATGAACTTTTTGTTAAAATTAATCTTTTCCGTCAGAAATTAAACTGTCTCAAAAGAAAATTCGTCGTTTTGGATTAAAAATTCATCCTTTTTGGTCAAAAAGTCATCTCTCTTATTTAAAGATGTAATTTATTCTTGAAAATTGATCTGTCGTCAAAAAAGGTACGTCTCTTTGGCTCGAAAATTTAACGTTGTAAGTTAAAAGTTTAACTATTTTATTACATAAGTCATCATTTTTCGTGAAAATTTTTGTTTTGCATTGAAAATTTATCTTTCTTATTTCGTAATTAATTTTTTTGTTGAAAATGCAACTGCTTTTGAATAAGAGTAATCTTTTTAGCTTTAAATTTCAACTAACTGAATTTTAGTTCAAGTGCAACCTCTTGTCATTCAAAAATTTAAAAATTAACTTTGTTGTTGAATATTAAACAGTCTGCGAAAAAGTTTTCCTATTCAGTAATTACATTGCTTGTCGTTAATTTACCTTTTCGAGTTAAAAGTTCTACTATTTTGTTAAAAAAATTCTCTTTTTGTCAAAAATGAAACTGTTATGAATAGAAAACTCATTCTTTTGGATGTAGCATTCATAGTTTTTGTTAAAAAATTCATTTTTCTTCTTAAAAAAACTTTTTTGTTACAAATTCAACAGTCTTTTAAATAAACTATCTTCCTGGCTTTAAAAATTTCCCAATATTGTTATTGTACTCGTAGTATTATTTTCGTTTTGAAACGTCTATTATTTGGTTGAAAACTTAATTATTATTTTATAAAATTACGACTTTTTTCGTAAAAAGTAAAACTGTTTTGTTGGACATTTATGTTTTTGATTGAATTCAACTGATTTTGGTTCAATATTAAAATCTTTCTTGGTTTAAAATTCGAATACTTGATTTCAAATCAACTTTTTTGTAAAAAGTAAGCCTTCTTTTATTAAAAATTGAACTTGTTGTGTTACAAATTCGTCATTTAGGTTGTTAATTAATTTATTTCAGTATGAAATTAAACTATTTGGTTGAAAATCAAATTATTTTTTCAAACATCATGTTTTGGTGTTAGGCTTTTAACTAAAATCTTTCTTGGCTAAAAATTAAAATAATTTTCTGAAAATTCATAGTTTCATAAAAACTTAATATTCCTTGGTTAAAACTGCAACTCTTTAGTAATGAAAAATCAAAATGTTTTCGTAGAGGGTTCTATAATATTGCTTAGCATTTATCCCCTCTGTTGAAAATTGAACAATTTGATTAAAATCTATCAGTTTCGGTTTAGGATTCCCCTATTTTTTTTAATTCGTTGCGTTTGGTTGAATTCAATTGTTTTTTTTTTAATTAAAAATAATAATATTATAACGATTTTTTTACTAACCTTACAATATTAATTATTGTTCCTTTTTTTAAAATTAAAATTAATACCCATGTATGGTTAATGCAATTTGGTAAAAAATCCGTAATATTAACTTCTCTGGTAATGTGGAGTAATGACTGAATAAATCAATGAATAAATCAAAATGGTTTCTGGCTCGCGAAAACTCATATCTTTCTTACCCTCACCTATTCATCTTACAAGAAAAAAAGACGGACAACCAAGACTTGATGCCTGCAATCGCCAAAACTAACAATGAGTAAGTCACTGGTCGTCTTTAGCCGTCATGGGTCGTCTTTATTCGTCATTGGTCGTATTTAGTCGTTACTAGTCGTCTTTAGTCGTCACTGGTCGTTTTTAGTCGTCTCTGGTCGTCTTTCGTCGTCTCTGGTCGTCAGTGAGGTATTCGCAAGAATAGTCTCAGTAGACACTAACATGTATTTTCAGTGAATAGCCTCTCGGCTAAATTAAAATAGTTAAAAAACTACAATTCAATATGCTTTAACCATCAGGGCTTAATTATAGAATGTTCATTTTTAATTACCATAAATTCTTTTCGTGCGTTTTTAAATGAAGAAATAACTTTTTCAACCATGCTTCTATACGGTGAGTTTGATAATTATTTCTTAAAGATAAGAATTTATCTCGAAGTTTATTAGGGGACGTCAGTTCTCTCGTACTGTGTACTACAGAAAAAATACTTTTCGTTCTATAAATTGATTGATCATATTTTGTTGAACAATTAAATTAACAATGATAAAATAAGTTTAATAATAGTCAGTTTCGCGTATTCCTGATTTAAATTGCAGAATGTGAGGCAGACATCTATTTTGATAATTTATGACCCATTGCTTAGTATTCGGCAATCTTTTCAGTGCTAGCTCTGAAAAACGTAGACAGGTATAGACTTATTAATATTGCATTAAACTTACGTTTAAAATATATGAAGATCGCGTAGAGCAGAATTTGTATCTCAGTGAGAATCTTCATATCTTCTCGGTAGATAAAATAGAGAAGAGCAGAAAAGCAAGTTTTTGAGACATTTGCGATAAAACTGACATAAAAATGATTGCTATGTATACTGACTGCTTTGACACCTATCTGGAAAACGCTTTATTTATTCTTTAGAACAAACATATTTAAACGAGGCATAGTGCTGATTTCATTTTATAAACGTTTCTTATTTCCTAGATCTTAAAACACATTGAAATTTTTGGTATTTTCTAGATTATGTAGAAATATACATGAGTAATAAGACGAGATAAACATTTCTTCACGCTTTTAGGGTCGCTGAATCCGAATCCGTGGTTGGTTTGCCTCGGTTTGGTAGGATTTCATTCCTAACCTCAAAAAATAATAAAATTTAGAACTTTCATGGAATACCCAGAAAGCAAAGTGGATAATGTTATCAGGGTCGCTGAGATCAATTTGAAAGGTCATTCTATACATCCCCTTACGGGGCAGTTGTCATCGTCACAGTATCTTTTAAGACAGCAGAATTTTGTATTAGAGGCTGATAGCCATGCTCAAAGAATGACTAACAAGTTCTATGTACCGGACGCTGAACACAAACTATTTATGTCGAGAACAGTTTTCAGTGTTTTCATTTTTTTAGGTTATGAATGGAATGCGACCTCGCCGACTCAAATGACCTTTAAATTTGGACTCAGCGACCCTGAAAACGCATAACCGCTTTGATTTCTGAGTTTTTTCATGAATGTTGCAACTTTCATCACTTTTTTCAAGTTAAGAACGAAATGCGACCTGCCCGAGTCAAACAAACCCCGGATTCGGATTCAGCGACTCCACAAACTTATAGAAACGTTTGTCTTCTGGTGGACAACACCTTTCTTTTCGTGTGCCTTGCATTAGTGCGCACCGGAGATATTTTTGAAAAAAGTTTAAAAAATCGTGTTTGCGTAGACTGACCCGTCCCATTACATTTTACAGCAAACTGTTCAACACCAAAATTAAACAAGACGAAATTCTTAAAAATTTCATTGCGAAAAAAAATCTTCTATCTTCAATAGGTGGCGAGTTACGGCCCTTAAAAACCCGGATTAACAGGTTCCAAAGTACAGACAAACTTTAAAATTGGGGTTTTTCGGCATTTTTTCCAAAAAATCCGGGTTCTTTGAATTTTGATAACTCGGCACCTATTTGGGATAGAAAGTTTTTTTTCTATCATATTTTTTAGAATTTTCTCTATTTTAATTTTGTTTCTGAATATTTTCCTCTGAAGTAAACTGTTTTAGCAAAAAAAAAAACGCGCATTACCTACTTAATACGGTAAAAATATCTTTTTTGTACGAGATGCGTGGACTATATATGAATATACAATATTTCTGTCTGAAAAATGTTTTTCTTGCGTGAGCAATCTAAATTGCTAAACTACTGAGGGGTCTTTCAAAAATTATTTACCAATTTTGCAATGATTTTAACGTGTCTGCATTTTTTCATTCTTGTAATGAGTTCTTCTATGGTTAATGATTCTTTTGTTTTGATGATTTTTCGAAACATAAAGTTCACTTTTTCACTTAAAAATAGACATTTTTAACAAAAAGCAATTGACAAAAAAACCAACAAAAAAACCCATTCTATCGAAAAATAATTTATATTAGAATTGAAGATCTGTCTAAGTAAACAACTTTTGCTTAAAAGTTTTTGTTGTAATTTGTGTTCTTTTTTTAGAAATAAATTTTTTTTAATATATGTTAATGTAATTTTGTATGATTCAATCATAAAATACAGGTCCGATTTAATATTATTATTAGTTACAAAATTTAACTCGGTTGAGCCGGGTTTTTCATCATAGCCACGGACTAAATCCATTGACTGATAAGATGAGGATGATATTATTAGATTTTATGCCAAAAAAATATCAAAGTTACTATTATTGTTATTTCGAAGATAAAGAAATACTAAAATAATAAAATTCAAAAGAACAAAACGAAAATTAACATTTTAAGCCAAACTACGCACGACATGATAGAAATGCAAAAGATTTTAACGAATGAAAAATGATGAAAAATCAAAAATATCATTTTGTAGTTGGAAAAATTGTTGTTGCTTAAAATAATAAATTATAAATAATATTGAGCGTTAGAAAAAAGTTTTTCGGATCAAAATATTTTATCACTGGACTTTAGTCAATTATATAGATTAATTATCTATTTTTAATGATTTCAATTCGGCAATTTTCTGTGACGAATCTTATTCTTTGGGAAAAAAATATATTCAAAATATAAAAATTTGCTCAATAAAAATACGGACACAAAAAAATTTAAATTATTTAATCCCATGAAATATTTTACATTCAATGTCTTATTTTATATTTATTTGATTATTGAATTCATTGAAAAAAGATTCAAACGGGAAATTTTAAAACTAGCAATAAATTTTTATAAAACGAAGGTGAGATTATTTTTTATGGCCTACTTTTATATTTTCATTATTTCTTACCTCTTCAAAATATTCGATAACTATAATTATTATTATAATTAATATAATAATAAATAATATAATGACAATTTAAAAATATAACTCTATTATTTATTATAATTATTTTCCTAACTTAGAGTTTTTCGAAAATTTGCAAAAAACATGTTTTCTTTGTAAGCAGGAAAGGTAATTTTTTAACTTTAACTAAAAAAATTAATTTTTACTACACAGTAGAATTTTCAACCAAAAAGTAATTGATTTTGTAAATAAAAAAAAAATTTTTCACGTTTAGCTAAAAATATAAGTTTTTAGTAATAAAAAACAAACTACAATCTCTAGAACTCAAAGTGGAATTCTTAAATTTAAAACTTTTCAAATTAAAGTCAAGGACATTTTTATTTCAAAAAAAGTATGTTTGAATGGTCAATAATATACATGTATAATATGAAAGGCACTAGCTCTTTTCAATAAAACAAGTTTAAATGAAATGCAGATAAACTGCAAAATTTAGAATTTTTAACTTTTTTAAAGAAAATTGTTACTTTTTTTAATAAAATTATAAACTATTGATTTCAAAAATTCAGACTCAATTCCAAAAACATTCTTCCGCATTATTATTTTCAATGCTCTTATATAAAGAATTAATCAATGAACTTTATAATTTTGAAATCTTTATTATTTTTAGAAATTTAAAGCTAGCGACAATGAAAACTGAAAAATTATATATATTTTTAAACTGAACACTTTGTCAGTTAGAAGTTAAATTATTTTGATTTTAAATATTTAAAACATACTTGAAAATTCCTAATATTTTATTGCCATATCTTGAGAGATCAGGAAGTAGTTTTAAATTTGTTCGAATTTGAAATTATTTTCTAACTTTTTTCAGAACTTCTGAATATTTTAATAAATAATCAATATAAAATGATAACAGCTTTTTATAAAAAATTTCAACTTCAAACAATTTAAATTTTTAGTCGTTTAGTTCTGCATTTTGAAATTATTTGAATTGAAAACGTACGCTTAAAAATAAAAAGCTATAATAGAAAATATTTTAATTAACAGGTTTTCGAATCATGCATTGTAAAGTGAATCGCATCATAAATAAGAAAGATAAAAATTAAACTAGTTATTTTAAAAACTGTTAAAAACAAACGTGGACAGATCTTTTTTTTCTAACGATTTGTAAAATTTCATGTCAGAAGCGAATGTCCTGCGCCCATTTTGCAACTGCCTGAAAATGATTTAATCAGAAGACACAATTAAGCGTTGAGAGTACTGCCCAATTTTTTTATACACTCCTGCGGGAATCCTTTCGAAAAATATTGCAATGTTGATAAACACTGAGTTTATTTATTTATGTTATTCAAAATACATCATGTGCAGAATGAGATATATCTACATAAATGGGACATCCTTATAGCATATAATTGAAAGACACTTATGAGATATTTTAAGTGTATCTTGAGATATCTTTGGAACATCTAATGAATATAAAAAATTCTACACTGCAGGATACTGCTTTCAATATATATATTGACGCGAGCCAGACGCCTGGGGTGGGCTTGAATATTGAAAAACGTTGTCTGGGCGCGGTAGCAGTTGCAAAGGTGAACTAAACACCTTGTGAGCTCCTCCTGGAACTGTCACGAATATGGTGTTAGGCTCTGGATATTTGCCTCCGGATCCTTTCTTTCGAGCGCGATATTTATGTTGATTGGCATTGAATGGTGTAAACTGATTAGCTGAATAAAACTGCATAATGTGGGGGTTATCTCCTATTCTGAAATGAACTTCGAATGGAGTTTCATTAATAGCATTATGTTGATTATTCACCGGTTCTTCTGGAAGGAGCAATCCATTATAATACTCTAATTTTGATTGCGGTTGTAGATATATGTCAACCAAATAGTGTGAAGGGATATAATCCTTTTCTATCAAATGTTCGGGTATCTGTGCAAATCTGTATTCCCCGAGCGGTCTGTCACTAGCAAGAAAACGTTGATTATTCAGTTTCATAACCACAAATTTGTCAGTCTTTAAAATAGTCTGCCCAGGTTGTGGTTTTCCATCTGCACCTAATTTTATAAGAAAAAATTATATTTATAAAGTTTTTCTACACTAGCAACTTGAACTTTAAAAAACTTTGGACAATATTACTGGTTGAGCAAAATGAACTCTATGTATTCATGAGATTAAAAATGTTTCATTGAAAGTAGTTGTTGGATGTCATTTAAGACACTTAAGGCAAAAGGTGCATTTTTTTAAACTATATATAATCGCAATAAGATGTCAACACTTGAATGCTCGGCCTCTTAAATGTCAATGCGATTTTGGAAAGTTGTAGACAATTTAAGTCAATTTTATTAGTAACTTATGAGTGATTTCAGTAAATTAATGTTTCAGAATTATGATATCTTTGAAATTAAAAAACAAGGAAATTGAAAATTGTAGGCCAAACAACGCTCGCGATAAGAAAATGGTCAGAAAAAGAAACATGATACCATTTGAAAGCACTAAAAGCTTCTTGTAACGACTTTTTGGATTTTTCAGATAAATCAAGAATTGAAAATTTGACCACACAAAACATAATAAAAAATATAAATAATTCAATTTTTTGTCAAACTCTAAAATTTGTGAGAAAATATAATAGTATGAAAATAATCCAACCATAAAACATCTGCAAAGTTGTTGTTAATTATATTTTTGAAGGTTTCGTAGTTTTTACTATATTCGTGGAAATTAATTTCTAAAATGAGAAATTTAAATTCTTTTACTAACAGCAGAAATTGCGAAAAAGTGAATAGATCAAAGTTATCTACACAAAAATGGGCTAGAAAACTTTTAAAAAATTATTATTTTATAGGATTTATAGTTTTTGTTTTAGTCGTGAAAAAACATCGAAAATTAAAAATTAAATCCAAGAAAAAATAACGCAACTCTAAAGAAATCTCTAAACAATCATTAATTACTATAATTTTATTAACTGTTAAACAAAAATCGAATGAACAAGCAATTTGATTAAGAAAACAAAAGAACAAAATCTAACGCGCAACCTTGCGGCAATCCCTTTGCACCGGCTCGACGTCCATCCGTTTGCAATTTTTAAAATACATTTTTCTCAAAAATAGGTCAAAATTGCGCCTTCTTAATTTTTCTCAGAAAAACTTTTTCATGCAATTAAATTTTCAATCGGCGAGATGAATTTAAAAAGAGGTAAATATTCAAATGCCATATTTTAAACATAGAAATAGGTTATGTGATCTCGAACCACATAACGTTTTTGCAAGTCACGGCTTAAAATGAGAACCCCAGAATTATTTTTAGATTTATTCTTTCAACTAACTTTTGATAATAACCTTCAATTACGAGGTTCTAATGAAATTTAACTACATCAAACACAAATTCAAGCCTTGGTAAAGATAACACCCGATCCATGAACAAATATTTTTCTAGGCTCAAGGAAATTTTAAATTAGAAAAACGAAATTTGTGAAATTTCTTAAAGTTGTGTAAAGATTACCAAACAAATCAGTAAGCTTTGCAGAAAAGCAATGATGTACACATTTCAACCAAATATTCTTATCTTAAATGGATTAATTACCCTCTATAATTTTTGTCCGCATCGAGTAAAATAATTTATAAATGAGACAGCACAATTGAGGCTACGTGGCATTCCAATGAGGAAAAGCAAATTTCTGGTGGTTAAGGTTGTAATTAACGATTTAGAAATGTATTTGCCAATAGACCGATTTTGCAAGCTTGTTTTTTTATGTAGCCATTTATTTAAAATTGGGTTATTATTTGGGTCTAAGAATGATAAAAACACCGAGCAAATAAACATTCTAAAGTTTTGTGTTTGCATACTATTTTAGGATATTTTTATTTTCCTCTTTCCGGGCATAGATGGTTTATATGGATCTCATTGTGTGGGCTTAGTGATATGACAAATTTTAGTCAGCATTACGTTATTTGTTTAATAATCAGTTTCTCGCATGTGTTTCACCTTGATACCTTTGAAGCCGGATACACGCTCAAAAACTGGTTTTGTTGATTAGAAAAACAATTAATTTAAGATTAAAGGGAAATCTGGTTTCTCATAAAAAATGGTATGCACCGAAATCAGAGCATACACACATTCGATAATTAGGAATAATCCTTTTCAAAGCTAAAATGAAACTTAAACAATCTATAATTTAAAATGATTTAGCCATCAGGGTTTAGTTATAAAAGGTTCATTTTCAAGTATCTTACATTCCTTTCGTCCATTTTTAAATAAAGAAACAGCTATTTCAATTTTTCTTCTAGTCGGTGGGTTTGATAATTGTTTGTTATAAATTTATTGCTCATATTTTATTGATCAATGTAATTAACAATAATACAATAAGTTTGAAAATAGTTTGTTTCGCGCTTTCCTGTTTTAAATTTCAGAATTTACAGAAGAACTTTGGTTTTTTATTATATTAGAACTTGTCTAGTATCAGGCAATGTTTTCCGATGCTAACTCTTACGAAGCTAGAACAAGGATAATATTATTTGAATGCTAAATCTAGAAAATTTAGAAACTAATAATTCTCACTGTAAGCTATGAAGTGAACATGATTTGAAAACTTAAATTCCTTATTTATCGGAGATATTAATTTTAATGTTACATCAAACTTACGTTTCAAATACAGGAAGATCGCGTAGACCAGAATTTGTATTTCAGTGAGAATCTGCATATCTTCTTAGTGGATCAAATAATGGAGAGCAGAAATTCAAGTTTCGAAGAGGTTTGCGAGAGAACTAATTAAAGAATGGCTGCTATGTATACTGTTTCACCACCTATCCGAAAAATTCTTTATTTATTCTTTAGAACTAACAGATTTAACCAAGGAATAATGCTGATTGCACTCTTTAAAATGTTATTACTTCCCAGATCTTAAATTAGATAGAAATTTCTGGTATTTACCAGATCTTTGGCACATACACATGAGTAATAAGTCTAGCTGATATTAAAATTTGTTTGATTTAAAATTAGCAGGAATGAGAACACCCTGCTAATAGTATACTTGTTCTTTTAGATTTTATTGGTTTTCTCTACTGGTACTAATCAATATTATTAAAATATTGATTAATCTGCAGATTGTCTACAAGACTTATGCTCATATCAAAGCGGAACTAGAGAGCATTTTTTTAACAATTTAAAAATTAATCAATATTATGATAATATTGGTTAAGACCAGTAGACAAAACCAATAACATCTCAAATTATTAATTAATTTTCCTAGTCAAAAGAAAACCCTACATCAATGGTATATTATACTACTACAGTGCCATAATTATATGAAAATGCAATATTTATGTTTATAAAAATTGTTTTTTTTCGCTTAAGAAATCTAAATTGATGAACTATTAAGGGGGCGTCTAAAGACAAAGTGACCAGTTTTGCAATAATTTTGAACCTGTCAGCATTTTCCCCGCTTCTAATGAGCTTTTCTATAGTTCTTTTATCTTGAAAATGGTGATTTTGAAAAAATGAGATTTATCTTTTTACTTATAGATAAACATTTTTAGCAAAATACATGAGTTTTCACAAAACAGTTCAACTTTTGAAACAAAGCTGAACTTTTAAAAAACAAGTCAATTTTATACCTTTTAATTAATTTTTCTTATTATTAGTTTAATTTTTACTGAATAGTTCAATCTATACTGAATAGTTTAATTTGCAAGTTAGGGAGATAAATTTTTCCACAAAAAATAAAAGTTTTAAATAAAACTGCAATAGTTACATCATCAGTTTAAAAAATCGATTTTAGATAAAAGAAAACCTATTCGCGCACAGTTATTATATTAAATATGAGTAATTTTTTTTCTTCTGCGGAATCTTATTCAAATATTGAAAAATAATGTGCAAATTTTATTTTTATGTATTTAAAAATTTTGTTCCTTATGTTGCACCATATTTTAATCTCAGCTACCCTGGAAAATAAATTCTTTTATCTTAGGGCTTTTAAAAAGACTTTATAGAATTCCTCTGGATTTTATCTTTTGTTTGATACTTTATAAGAAATTGTTTACAAGATTTCAGAAACTTCACAATATATTAAAGAATTTTAATACTTAAAGGTATTTCCAGAAGTTAAAAGGAATTTTAAAGATTTTAGATTATTTGTAAATATTTTCGATTAATTTGAAAGCATTTGGAAGAATTTGTATCAAATGAAGCCATTTAGAATATTTTCCAGAAAGTTACAATGAATTTAAAAAGATTGGAATACTGATAATTTGAAGAAAAAAAAACATTTTTTCCACTTCTCAGGATTCAGGATAATTTAGAAGATTTAAACATTTTAAAACTTAGGTTAATAATTTATTTCCTGCCTCGTGCAGTTTTTCCAAAATCTTAATATTTTATTGTTAATGTTATTTTTTTTACAATTAAAACATAAGTTATACGTCCTAGAAAAAATTATGAAGCAAAAATTGATAGTTCTTTTTTGATAAGCAACTTTTGTCTAATAATTTTTTCATACCTTGGGTTGTTTGTTAAAAATTAATTTTTTTTTTAATTTTAGTGGATGGATTTTCTCTCTGACTTTTTTTTATAAAAGGCACCAGATCAATAGCATTAAGAATATTAAAAAAATTTAATAAAATTGACATTTAGAACCACACTACGCACGATAAAATAAAAAATTTTAATTGATGAGCAAAAAAGTTTTTTTAATTTTCAACTAATTATGAAAATTTAAATACTAATAATAAATTTTTATATACAGCTAATGCTTTAGATTGACTGGAAAGTCACTCCAATCCTAAAGTTATTAGAAGATTATAAGTGTGCCGAATTAAAAATTTTTTTGCTAATAATTTGAGTTTAAGAATCTAATTAAAATTAAATGATTTCGAATTTATGTTAAACCTTGAAAGATGACTGTAAATCAAACAATGACGGAGAATTTTTTTCTTCGATTTAAAAGGCTACCCTAAAAATATTTTAGTGTAGTGTTCATAGCATGAAAAAAATTTCTTAAAAAATTAAAAGTACCAAAATTATTTTTAAAATTATAAAATTATTATATCTAATTCTCATTTAAACCACATAAATATAAGATAATAGACCTTTTAACTTCCAGAAAATTTAAATATAACCACATTCAAAAAAATATTATAATTTTCGCTGAGAATTTATATCTCTTTCGTCAAAAATTGCCTGTTTGTTTATAAAATTCAACTACTTTTCGGAAAATTCTATTTTATTGATCGAAGATTAATTATTGTAGTTAAACTTCATCTCTTTGTTTTAAAATGTAATTTTTGTCTAATGATTCACCTGTTTTTTTTTAAATTATTATTTTCCGATGCCTTTTCAAAAGATCGCAAGAGAATTAAAACTCTTTTAGAGCCTTGGGGAAGTTTAAAATGACTTTTTTTTAAATTAATTAGAATACTATATTTCAAAAGTTTTGGAATAAATTTTTAAATGTTTAAAAAGTAATTTGGAAGGAATATAGAACTTGCATCAATAAAAAAAAATATATGGAAAATTTTACAACAGTTCAAAAATGATTTAAAATTTGAAAATAATTCAAAAACTTGAAAACAACATAAAGACTTTTGAAGATTTGGAAAAAAAATGCAGAACCTTTTTTAATATTTTTAAAGGATTCAAGAAAACTGAAAGCTTTCAAGTGTTATGAAAAAATATTGCAAAATTTTTTTGAAAAATCAATTTTATGAGTACATTTTTAAAAAGGTTTCAGAAAATTATTTAAATTCCTTAAGAAATATCTAGAAGACTTTGGGGTAAATTTAGAAAATGATTAAAATAATTGGAAAAAATTAATAAAATTAAAACGAATCTAAGATAAATTGAAAAGAATTTAAGGTAAATTAAAAATGATTCAAGAGAAGAAAGCTTCATTTTGAAAATCCCAAAAAACTATATTAAACTGGGAATATTCGGTTAAAAAAATGAATTTTTGTTGCGATAAGAACTTTTGGATTTTAAACGAATTTTTTTTCTTTTTGAATTCCGTACGAAATAAAAAAATCAGTAACTAAAAAACTATATATTTCTCTATGCAAAAAACAATGCTATTAAAAGATTTTTATTGCAAGAACAATTAATATTAAAAACTACTTTTCGCATTAAGAAATGAATCTAAGAACTGAATCTAAGAAAAAATTAATTTTCTTACAAAGCACTTAAACTCAGGAGTCGATTTTTCGAGAAAAGATAATATCTAACAAAAATCATTACCTAAAGAAACTGTTATTGTTTATAGCTATTTTCTACATTAATGCTATAGAGTTGTGATTTTTTTGTAACTTTTAATATTTTATTGATTTTTTAATTAGCACAAATTAATAATTAATTCATATTTACAAAGAAATGGTTAAACAATGCATCATTATTGTTATTATTATTATTATTATTATTATTATTATTATTATTATTATTGCACCATTAAGCCATTTCCCTTTCGGGGTAGGCGTGACTCACTCGGCAGGGGAAAGGA
>NC_046659.1:145172896-145191755 GCF_010883055.1 Belonocnema kinseyi | reverse complement strand
ATTCACTCTTACACTCGCTTTGCTACCTGTATATATTGTTTTTATAGCTTGTAGGATCCATCCATTGACTCCATACTCTTTCAGGACTTCCCAAAGTTTACTGCTATCTACCTTGTCAAAAGCTTTTTCTAGGTCAACAAATGCACAGAAAACTTTTTTCCCTACTCTCAAACTTTTTTCTGTTATTTGCCTTAAGCTAAATACTTGATCCATACATGACCTTCCTGGAATAAACCCACTTTGGACTTCCCAAATCTTTGTTTCTGTTATTTTCATTACCCTACGAATAAGTATTTTTGAATATATTTTACTTGCGGTGCTTAATAAGCTAATCCCTCTGTAATTATTGCACTCGTTTTTATTTCCCTTTCTCTTGTATATTGGTACTATAATCGCTTCTTTTCAATCGTATGGGACGTCTCCCATCTCGAAACATAAATTTATCAATTCGCAAACTCTATGTGGTATGTACTCGCCACCGTGTTTAAGCATTTCAACATTAATACCGTCTACCCCGGCAGCCTTACCGTTTTTCAAGTTCTTAATTATATCTCTAATCTCAGTTACACAGACTTTTTCGATTGAGTTTTCCAACGCATCGTGTTCAACATCGCAGTTGTGGTGCCCTATAGCTTCATCTCCGAATTGTCTCCTAAAATAGTCTCTGAAAGCCTATAGTATTCCATCTGCATCATATACCATTTCCCCCCTACTATTACTCATGTTGACAATTTCTGTACTTTTGTTTCCTTTCATTTTTTTATAAAGTAGTTTCCTGCTTCCTTCAAAGTCGTTTTGTATTTTTATCTCTTCTTCTGCTCTAATTTTATCTTTACTTTCTTTAACTAATCGTTTATGTATCCTGTTTTTGCGTCTATTATCATTTCTACGTCTACTTATTTCCTCATTGCTAAGACCTGCGATGTTCAAAGTTCTCTTGTACGCTTCTCTTTTTGCTTTTTGGGCAGCCTGAATTTCATCATTCCACCACGCATCACCAGACATTCTTCCTACAACTGCGGTACCACACACTTCGATCGCGCATCTAACAAGGATATCCCGTAACATTGTCCAGGCGCCCTCTAAATCTTTGTTTTGTATACGGTCCTCTCATGTTGCCCTATCTATGCTTTCGATTATCTTATTTTGGAAATCTATTCGCACATCCTGTTTCTGTAGGTTCTCAATTTTGATTCGCGTTTGTTTTGCTTTCTTGGGTCTCTTTTTTCTCCAACCCCGACCTAAGTTAATTTTTGAGATCAGAAGGTAATGATCAGTATTGCATTCAGGACCCCTCATGGCCCTTGTATCTTTGACTAACTCTCTAAGTCTTTCATCCGCAACAACAAAGTCAATTATACTGCGGCTATTTCCTTTAGACCAGGTGTACATGTGGATCATTTTATGTCTAAAGCAAGTATTTGTAATAAACAGACCCCTTTCTAAGCATAGACCAACAAATTTATCTCCGTTATAGTTTGTTCTTGGATCCCCAAAATTACCTAATACTCTTTCCGTATCTTGATTTTGGATACCCACCCAACGGTTCATGTCTCCTGGTAGAATTATTCTTTCCCCATGTTCGCAGATGTTTATTGTGTCATTTAAAGTGTCCCAGAAGGCGTCTTTCACTTCTCTAGGATCACTATCAACCGGCGCGTAGCATGCTATGATGAATAGTCTTCTGATTCCTACTTTCATTCTAGCCCACAGCAGTCTGGGAGACACGAAGCCATGGTCTCCGAGATGCTGCTTTGCTCTTTCATTCAAAATGAGACCTACTCCTTGTTTACCATGTGATTCACAGTCTACTCTTGACCATATTTCAAATCCGCCTTTCAACATGCCGTTTCTTATGTCTTTAGTTTCGCATCCTTTTTTCTTTGTTTCGAGCACGCATAAAATATCTAGTTTCTTCACGTCCATAGTTTCACGCAATTCTTTTACCTTGAGATCATTTACTCCCCTAGCATTCCAAACACCCAGTCTCCATTCGTCGCCTGAAACATGACCTTTAGATTTTCCGTGTGCATGCCTTTTTTCATTAAAAGTTCCAGTCCTTTCCGAGGCTATTTTGTAGTTTGTATTATTCATTATTTAGATTATACGCCCAACTAACACCTTTATGCAATAATTTTATTTTATAAGTCGAAATCATGTCAAAGTTAAGTATCAAATCGTCATGTGGTGGAGATTGTAGTTCTAACGTCAGTCCCACCAAAAACTTCAGTTAATAAGGGAGGGTTGGGAGAGGGGGGAAGTAGAACTGGAACCGAGAGAGTCGGTTACTTATCTTATATTTAAGTACGTTTCCGGATTTCCCTGTAACTTCATATCGAAGCACAATTTTAAGAAAGTAGTTTTGCACAATAAGTTAAGTGAAAAGTGCAATTTAAATTTTTCCTAATTGAAATTTTATATTTTAACTTTACCGGGCTTTGAAATGTCTGAAGTTGCTTACAGTAGCTAATGCGCAAGCAGTCGAAATAATACAGGTTGTAGATTAAATTAGGGTGACGTTGGAGGTTTTTTTATTGGTTTTGTACAATAATAATGTCATATATTTATGAAGTTATTACACTAAATCTCAGTTCTGAACATTATTGAGGTAAGTGAAAACATCTTACTGAAAAATGGAAAAAAAATGTAATTTTCGTACAAAAGATATCAATACACATTGCGAAAAAATGTTGACTAATTGTAAGCGGATGTCTATGTGATCTTCAGAATTATGGTTAGTGATTTGTGAGCAAATAATAATTGCATAATAAAGAAGAATAATACATTCTTGTATTTCTAATCTCCTTTCATTTAGTGCAAAATTAAAAAAAAATTTTACGATAACATTGGTATACTATCAGGGGCACCTGCAAAATATCGTATCGATACGGTCCTATAATTCGACGCCGATTAGCTGAGGGGTAAGACCACGTGAGCTTACAGTGTCTGATACGCTCGATCCCGATGGGTGACAGTGTCCGAGGTTCGACTGTACTTTTCCAAATAAAGAATCATTGTTTCATAATTATTTTTCAACAGGATAGTTTGATAAGAAGAATATAAGGATTCATTTGAATTTAGGCTTACTTAGGTCTCATCAATTCTTGACGTTTTGCAAAACCTTGAGTACTGTTGTCCGTCGAATCATTGAACACTTTGTAATTTAGAAGTTGAACTCTTTTCATTTCAAATATTTTAAATAAATTTAAAAAGCAATAATGTTTTATTTAAATATCCTGAAAATTTTAGAAGGAGTTTTACATTATTACGAATTGAAAATTATTTTTGAACTTTTTTCAGAACTTCTGAATATGTTAATAAATAATTATTATAACATAATAAGTGTTTTTTTTTTTAAATTTTCAACCTCAAACACTTTTAATTTCTCATTGTTTAAATCTTTAAGTCTGCATTTTGAAATTCTTTCAATTGAAAACATATTCTTAAAATAAAAATCTTGAATGGAAAATTTTGAAATTTAAACATTTTAGAATTACATTTTGCAATGTGAATTGGATCATAATTGTAAAAGATAAAAATTCAATTAATTATTTTTAAAGCTGTTAAAATCAAACTTGGACAGATTTTTTCTAACGACTTGTAAAATTCTATGTCAGAAGCGAATGTCCTGCGCTATTTTTGCAACTGACTGATATAAGATGCACTTAATATGTAATAGAGTTCAACATAATATAGAAAAATTTGCAGTTAGTAAACGGTTTAGTCGGGTATAAAGCATGAGTCATTTCGGAAAAAATATTTCCGAAAAACAAAATATTTTATTACGAAAAAGATTACATTTCTCTTAAAAAATGTTAATTTCCCACGAAAAGTGGAACAATTAACGAGAACTTTCAAATAAAATGATAAATTTTTAATAAATAAAATTTATTTGTATCAAATACATGAATACTCTACTGAAAAGGTAAATTTTCCTTCAAAAATAAAATACTTAAATTTGCACTTAGTAAAATCAAATTTTACCCAAAAAAGAAACCAATTTTCAACAGAGTAGTTAAGTTATCAACCACAGAATTTAATTTTAAACCAAAAATATAAAGTTTTAACTAATGAGAGTACTCTCTACAAAAACGACAAATTTGAAGCAAATAGTTGAATTTTCACTTAAACCAGATAAATTTGCAGTAAAAAGCTATCTTTCAATAAAATCAGAACAAAATTTTATCGTAAAATTATCATTTTTAACCAAGAAGATTAAATTTCTATAAAAAAAAGTTTCGAAAAAAATAGAACATTTACATTTTCGGTCGAAAAATTATTTCTAAATAAGAAAAAACTAATTTTCAACCAAAAAAGATCAATTTTCGACCAATAGGATGAATTTTCTACCAAAATAGAAGAATTTTTAAGAAATTTTAATTAATTAAAAAAATAAAATGTAAAGCAAAGAGAATATTATTAACAATGATAATAAATTATTTTTGTTACCTTGAATTCATAATTACTTTACTCCTATTGAAAATTGGAGAAAAGCCAAAAATTGTAGAAAAACAGCATCTTTTTATCATTATTTAATAATAATTAATTATTATTTATAATTTTTAATACTTTTAACAAGATTTTAATTTTTAAAGGCATTTTCGAAAAAAAAACAAAGTTTTCAGCACAAAATTAGATTTTTCCATGAAATACAGGAATTTTGAACCAAATATTTGAACTTTTTAAGGCATTTTCAATAAAATACAGGGATTTAGAAGATAAATTTTAAACCAAAACTGATCCGAGCAGCTGGTATTTAATATTTTTGCACAACGAAATTATGAAAGGTATCTTAGGATATGTTTTTTTAAAATGGAATCGGTTTTTATAGCAGGAAGTTTAAATGTAATTAAATAAAAAAAATTTTTTTTAAAACGACAAAAAGTGAGTTTTTTTACTTACAAATTCCTAACTCACGTAATTTTTAATATTTTTACCTGAAAATGTAGGGCATTACTCCTGAGATACTATACATTAAGAAAAAAATTACTGCAATATTGATTCTTTAAAACAAAGTATTTAGTTTGCAAAATGAAAACTCAATTTTATGGTAAAATAAGACACCATATTTTTCTAGTTTTAAATTAATTTATTTTTATTCGAATGTAAGCATTTCTTCGATTGTAAGCGTGCAAAATAATTTCAAAAAATATTTTACTTTAGATGATAAACTTACGTTGGAATTTGAACGGAAATAAATTATATCATTGGCACAAATTTTTGTTCAAAATCACATTTTTGCTCACTGACAGTTCAACGGGTAATAAATATCCCACAGTGTTGCAAGGTCTACTTACAGAGGCTACCCAAAGTATGCTGACGTTTGTCGCTTTATACCAACCTACTTTACCTTCAGTTAGTATCCTCAATTACTGATTTTCTGATTACCGGTCCCTTTTTTCGAATTTAGTACCGTTAATTCGAGCTCAAAAAATTTTTGGGGTATATTTCACCCATAGTGCCAGTTAAGGGGTAAAGAATAAATGCTTTATATTCTCTTAAATGCTCTATGTGTGCTTGGTTCAACCTTAAATGCTAAGCATATTCTCGAGAACATTTGCTCAACATAAATTCTTGAGAATTTAAGAATAACAATTAATATGTAATAGAGTTACACATAATATAGAAAATTATGCAGTTAGTAAATGGTTTACTCAGGTGTAAAGTACAAGTCATTTCGGAAAAAATATTTCGATGTTGAAAAATAATAAATTTATTTATTTATTTAAAAATATATTATGTACAGAATAAGATATATCTACATATATATGATGTCCTTGGAATATCTTGAAATATCTTTAAAATATCTAATAGATATCAAAATTTTCGCGCTGTAGCATATCGCTCTCGATATATCTAATGATGCGAGCCAGACGCCGCGCTTACTTGAAAATAATTATAAATTTCCGTTGGGGCCATTATCTCTGCAAAAGGCGAAATGAACAACTTTTGAGTTGATCCTGGAACTGCTATGAAAACGGTATTGGGCTTAGGATATTTTCCATTCTTTCTCCATGTTCGAGATTGATAATTATGTTCTTTTGCATAGAACGTTGTAAACTGGTTAGCTAAATAAAATCGGACATTTTGGGATTCATCTTCTATTTTGAAATGAACTTCTGCTGGAATATGAGTATCAATATTATGTGTATCAACAGTCGCTGGTTTTGGAATGAGCAATCCATTATAATAGTTCAGTTTCGATTGCTTTTCTATATATAAGTCAACGAAATAGTGTAGAGGAATATAAACCTCAGTTTTCAAATGTAGGGGTATCCCTTGAAGTTCGTAGTGTCCTAACTTCTGGTTTGTAGTAAAAAGACATTGATCTTTCATTCTCATAAGAAAAAAATCTTGAGGAGCTAAAATACTTTTTGAAGGTTGTGGTTTTCCATCTGCAACTAATTTCGTAAAAAAAATACAATGATAAAGTTTTTCTGCACTAGCAATTTGAACTTTGAGAAACTTTGAACAATTACTGGTCGAACAAAATGAACTTTCTGTATTCATGAAATTAAAAATTTTTCTGTAAAAGCAATTTTTCGATGCCATTGAAAACTATGAAGTGAGCGCACAGATTTTCTTCAAGAACTAGACATAATCTCAATAAAACGTCAACTCTTGAATGCTCGAGATCTTAGATTTTCATAGGATTTTGGAAAATTCTATATAATTTAAGGTAATTCTATTGGTAACTTAGTAATGTCAGTCAATTAATGTTACACAATTATAGTATTTTTATAAAAAAAAAACACAAATTAAGGTCTTAGGCCAAACAACGCTAGCGATATAAAAAAATTCAGAAAAAAAAAATATTTTACTATTTGAAAGCAATACATACTAATTGTAACCACTTTTTGGATTTTCTATATCCAAAATTGAGTTAAAAATTCAACTCTTTTTTTGAAAGTTTGTCTTATATTTTAAAGTTTACCTGCTTTAGCAGAAATTGAATTATTTTTTGATAAAAATGCAACGGTTCGGTTAGAAATTAAGCTGTTATACTTTTTTCTTGAAAACTCAACTATTTCGTAGAAAATTTACTTTTTGTTTAAAATTTATATTTTTATGTTGAAAAATAAACTGAAATATTTTCTAGATAGTTGCTATTATAAAAAAAAATATTTTTTATTACAAATGCTTCTGTTTCAGTACAGAATTGATCTTTTTTTTTATAAAAATGCAACTATTTGGCAGGGAATTTACCTATTTTGCTAAAAATTCGTCCTTTTTGGTTGAAAGAATTCGTCTTTTTGGATTGAAAATTTAATTTTTTTTCATAGAAACTTATATTGTTGTTACAAAAGTTCAGTTTTTGATGTTACTGAGTTAACTGGAATCTTTTTTGGATGAAAACTCAACTTTTTTGTAATAAAAAATTCTTTTGCTTTACGATAAATTTTATATTTTTCGATACAAATGCAACTATTTGCTGGAGATGAATTAAAAAAATAAGATTAATTTTTAACGAAATAGATGAATTTTGAACTAAAAATGAAAAATTTCAACAAAAACTGGAAATTACATTTTGAAATACAAATTTTTTTATCCCAACTGATGAATTATTAACATGAATGACGAATCTTCAACTGGAATAGTAGTTGAATTTTATGCGAAAAGATGAGTTTTTAACCAAAACAATCAAAAACCACAAAAATTAATTTTTACTGGAAAAAGATAAATTGTCAACCAAAACTGAAATAATTACGCTTTAAGTTAAAAGAATCAACTTTCAACAAACAAAAAAATTAATTTTGAACTAAAGAATGTCATCATTTTATAATCAAAAATTGAATAAATAAATTTGGAGTTAAGAAATAATTGTTCAATCAAAGAGATGAATTCTTAACTAAAATTATGGAACATTCAACTGGAACAATAGTTTTTTTTCAACATAACAGTTGAACTTTCAGTTAAGTAATTATATTTTTAACCCAAAGGATGAATTATTAACCAAAATTATTAGTATTTAATCAGATTACTACATTTTTAACTAAAAAGAAAAATTTTTAAACAAGGAGAATAAATTTAAAAAGTGAATTTACTGAGTTAACTGAAATCTTTTTTTAAATTAAACTCACCTTTTTTGTAATAAAAAATTCTTTTGCTTTAAGATAAATTTCATATTTTTTTATAAAAATGAAACTATTTGCTAGAGAATTCAAAGATTTTTTTAAAAAGTCATCGTTTTTGGTTAAAAATTCGTCTTTCTAGATTGAAAATTGAATTTTTTTAATAAAAAATAATTTCTTGTTAAAAAATTCATAGTTGGATCGTAAATACTCGACTAAAATCTTTTTCAACTGAAAATTCAACTATTTGTTTGAAAATTTATTTTTTTGATTGAAAACTTCATCTGTTCTAGAAAAAATGTCATTTTTTATATGAAAATGCAACTTTTTGGTTCAAAATCGTTGTTCATTTTTTTGCGTAAAAATGCATCAGTTTCGTGAACGATCTTTATTTGTTGGAAATTCGTCTTTTTGGTTTTTAAATTCTTTTATTTTTTTGCATAAATTTCATTCTTTTTGGAATAAAATATAAACTATGACACTTTTTTGTCGACAATTTGTCTTTTTAGGTTGAATATTCAACTATCATGTTAAAAATTCAAGTATCTTGTTGAAAATTCCAGTATTTTGTTAAAGAGTTATCTTTTGAAGTAGAAAAAAACTTTCTTTTTTTGTGTTTAAAATAAATTAATATATTTGAAAAATAAAACTTTTTAAGGGTGAAAATTTGTACATTTCTATAATTTTATAGTAACTTTTTAAACATCCTTAATTTTTAATTCTTTAATTTTGTTACCACATGAGCAATTAAATTGTAAGGAAATTAAAAATTATTATTGTAAGTTTATAAAAAATTTTCTTAATATTTTTTCTAATCTTCAAACAGAAGCCCTTTTTACACATTTTCATTTTTTTCAATTTTACGTTTCTGGATGTAAATAACTTAAGATGAAAAAAATTACAATTATTTTGAAAAATTAGAACATTTAATAAAAATTTAATTGACAAAAATATTTCAGAATTGCATTGTTAATAAATTAATAATACTCATTTCTTTTATTTTTGTATTACTTATCTACAGTGAACTGATGCCTTTGAGACAATTAAAAAAAGACGTTTATAAATATTATTTCTTGAAAATGTAATAATCAAATTTTTTAATGACAAAATTGTTTTCAATGTTTATAGTTGCCGAAACTATTATTCGGATTTAAAATAACAGTGATTAAACAAATTTGCCATTGTTGTAATTTTACATTCGAAAGGTCATTTTGGAAACTTTAATTTATTCATTAGGAATACATTTTGATTATTAAAATAGTTAATTATTTTAGTTTAAACAATTAAGTAATGATTATAAAAAATGTTAATTGTTTAAACTCAGGAATTTTCTTTAAACAATTCAAAACATCTTTTTTATCAATATTATTTATTAAAAATTAAATAATCAAATATTTTTATTTAAAAAATGATTTTTAATGTAAAAGGTTCCAAAATTATTGTTTGAATTCAAAATATTTTCCTGAATAAGATAATTCAAAGCAGTTTATAATATTACCAAATTTAGAGAATTCCTGAATAATTTAATTATGTACAGAAAATAGCCAAATATGTCGAAAAAAAATCTGAACGGTTTTAAAACAAGTTTTTCAGATTACGTTTGTTTTTTATTGTAGAAGTTTCAGTAGTTTTAAAAATAATAGAAAATAATTGCAATCTTGAAAAGAATCAGAAAAATTTGAAATGAAATATACACTTATGAAGATTTCTAACAAAAATTAGAATTTAAAATATTGAATAAATTTAAGATATTCAATAAAATCTGTTAAAATGTTTAATATTCTTTATAATAGAGCAATATTATTTAAAGAGAAAAGACTTGTAACAAATAATAAGTGACACAAAAAACTTATATAAGGTTATATATCATTTTGATTATTTCCTCTTAAATTTTTTTTATTAATTTCTTGTTGCGGTGTAAAATTTTTAGTTTATACCGAGGAAAAGACTTATTTAAGATATTGAATAAAATCCGTTAAAATATTTACTATTCTATATAAAAGAGTAATATTATTTAAAAAGATAAGACTTGTAACAAATACTAAGAGGCACAAGGAATTTATACAAAGTTATATATAAAATTGATTATTTCCTATTATATAAATGTTATTAATTTGTTGTTGCGGTGAAATAATATGTATGCCTAATGTTTCAAATTTCGACCAAAAACTTTTATACATGTATAAAAAAATGTTTTCATTTATTTCACTCTATAAATGATGTATTATTTTATTAATTTTACCTACCCCATTTTAAAGAAGTGCATTTAAGTACAAAATTAGTTTGTTTAAGTATTTGAAAATCTAAAATGAATTAAAATAAATATTATATAATATAATTAAAAATATTATAAAATTTAGACTATTTTCTTCTTGGAAATTTAAAAATTACACAAATAATTATGTCTGATTTAATTGCGAATGAATAATAATTTTTTGTAGTCAGTAGGAATGTATTGGGTTTTTCGTCCTAAATCAGAGAATTTTACGATTTTCGCAAACTATTTATAATTCAAAAGATTAAAAAGATCTCAATAATTATTATCTTTTACCCAGAAATTTCAGAAAATTCATTTTATTTCACAAACGTTTTGTTTTTCACACTTTCGCCTTGCATTATTTGAATTCTAGGCCAAATGCATAGCTGGCGCCACTACACCAATATGGCCGACCAAATAGGTTATATTAATATTGATTGTGGTAAAAATTAGTATATGATGGTTTTTAGGGTCACTGATTAATTATCCGTAATCAGATTTTAATATTTGCGAATATTTTAATGATTGTGAATAATTTGTCAATCTTCCATATAAATAATTGGCGAGCCTGACTTTTTTAAGGGATTTATTCTATAAAATCAATATTTGAACTCACAGAATTAATATTTTGCATTCTTTTGCACTTCTAATTAAATTCTTAATTAATATAAGTTATGTGATTAATTGGAGCCAAGAACATTAATTCTTCAAACAATTTCTTAGCATTGTTAATAATATTCTCTTTGCTTAACTGGTAGAATGTTGCGGTTTTTTCTTAAATTTTCAACTGTATCAATAACCGATAATTTCGGATTTTTGGCAAACTTTTCCCTTTCTGTCCTTTTTTCACTTAATGAGGTAATAATCAATTAAAGTTGACAAAAAGTTGCTTAAACAATTTAACATTATTTTCAACTATCTTTCACTAGATAAATGCTAGAAAGTGGCGGTTTTTTCTAAAGTCTTTAACTTTGCATCAAAAAGAGATTTTTTTCATAAAGTTTTATCTAAGCATTCTAAATGCAATAAATAAATTTCCGAGCGCGAAGCGCGAGATTCAACAGGCGCGCTCAAACTTGCAAGCCGCGCGCGCAGTGCGCGATGAGAATATTCCCGCGAGGCGGGTATATTTTTTTTGTACATTGGTACGATAATCGAATTTTTCCAATCATCTGAGACTTCTCCTATCTTGATGCATAAATTTACCACTACGCAAGTCTATGTGGTACTATATTTACTCCCCTTAAATTGTAGTCCCCTTAAATACTTTCTGAAAGCGTCTAGTAACCCATCTGTATCATTAAGCATTTCTCCATTACTATTTCTCATGTTGACAAATTTTGTAGTTTTATTTCCCTTCATTTTTTTATAAAGCAGTTTCTTGCTTCCTTCAAAGTCGTCTTATCTTTTCTTCTCCTCTTCTGCTATAAGTTTATCTTTACTTTCCTTAACAAATAGTTTGATTATCCTCTGAGGTCAAAATTTTTAAGAGTCGAGTAATAAATTTGAAGTTCTAAATAATATTTACATTGTTCAAGGTTATTTTTCGACTTTTAAAATAACTAAAACTCTAATAAAATTCTTGATCTAAGGTAATTCATATATTTATTTTGACTACTATTTTAATTAAAAAAATGTTCATGTTCTTTAGACGAGAAAATGAATGCATTCAGCGAAGAAATAATTTCTTTTAAAATAATGCTTGAATATTTTTCTTCAAATAATTATTTATTTGAAACGAATTTCAGATTTGCTTTGAGATACCAATATATACCTATACCTATATTGGTCTAAATTAATTTACTTCTTACTACAAAAGTATCATTATTAAGTTGACATGATATGAAGTTGGCTCTCTTCGACGCTAACAATTATTTTGAAATACAATAATATTTATAAAATTCAAAACATTTTTGCGCATGATCAATTTTATTTATGCAAATGTATATAGCAATTTGCAACTTTGATAAACTACAAAATTAACGCCGACACACAAATCAAATCATTCATAAAAATATTTAAAACCTTATAAGATTATTGCGTTGGTAAGCTTTTGTGGGTAAGCATTTAAAATTTTCAAATAGATTTAAAAAATGTGTTATAAATTTTAAAATAATTATGCGAGACTCAAAAGTAATTTCATTCCTAAAATTATTAAAAGGTTATAAATGAACTGCGTCTATAATTTTTTTCGCTGATTATTTGTATGTATTAACCTACTTCAAATTAAATCATTTCGAATTTTTTTAACCGTGAAACATTTTTGTAAATAATAAAAAATAAATATATGACAGCATGAAACAAAGTTATAAGCTTTAAAAAATGCTTAAAAATACATTTATTACATTTTCTTGATAATTTAAAAAAAAGTTTATGCATTTATAAAGAAAAAATATTTAAGAAAAAAGAATTCAATAACATTGTTAAAAAGTTTATTAAGAATGCATTTCATTTTATGAAAGAATAATTAAAAAATTGACAATTAGAAATTTTTCGAATAAAAGAATTGAGAATAAAAGGAGGAAGCAAATTTTTTAAATGGGTAATATTTAAACTAGCGATCAATTTTCACATATTTTAAATTGTTTTTGTTTGGAATTGTTATTTTAAATTAAAAACAGAATTAAAAAGTACTATAAAATAATTAAATAAATCTAAAACCGTGCGTTTTACAGAGGTTTTTAAAAATCACAAAATATTTATTTGTCACTGAGGTTATTAAAGCGTTTTTCAACTCAAAAGTTATTAATTTTTTATAAGCTTTAGATCGTTTTTAAGCGGATTACATTTTTAAAGAAAAAAGTATTGAGCCCTTTGTAAAATAAGTGAATTTCAATTATTTTTTGCATATTTTAAATTGTTGTTTTAGGAAAGCAATTCCATATTAAAATTTAAGTAAACAATGTATGATCAAAGCATTCAATAAATTAAAAACTTTGTGGTTCACGTAAATCTTCGTGTAGCAGAACATTATTTTTTGTCATTGATGTTATTGAAGAATTTTTGTACATGCAAGTTTTTTTTATTATTCATTACCTTTGGGTCGTTTTTAAGCGTTTTAAATATTTAGAAACAACAAGTGTTAAGTCCTTTGTTAAATAAGTGAATCTTACTTCGCTTTTTCACATATTTTATATTATTGTTTAAGAAATTTTATTTTTCATTAAAAATTGAGTAAGAGAGTATCATATACAATAAAAAATTTGGATAAATTTAAAACTGCGCATATTATGGAAAATTTATTCTTTATTACTTTTAGATATTTTATAACATTTTTAAATATAATAAGAAAACAAAAGTATAGAGCCTTTTCTGAAATAAGTCAAATTTAATTGTAAAATTTTTATAAATAAAAAATGGTATATTAAAGTATCTCGAAAATTTTCAAGCATCATTAGAAAGATGTTTTCTTAAAAGAAACCTTGAGTTCCACAGAGTTTAGTTTGAAGATGGTTGAGGCTCACCATACGACTTCGTACGACACTGCCTTGAAATTCTTAATCGAGATTTTGTCAGCGAGATATAAGTGCTTCGATAGCGAAGTGGGTAGAGCGCGCGGTTAGGACACTAGTTTAGGTAGTTTAGGTAGGGTTCGAATCCTCGTGGAGTGCGATTTTTCAAAGAGGTTAAGCGTGTGATTATATTTGTAAGTAACAGTGTGCGAGAATTACGTGTTTTAAAAATTTTTTAAATGAAGATTATATAATAATAATAATTTCAAAAATAATTTTTCTTCATTGAGAAATAGTGTTCAGTTGAGACTCATTCTATTTTTACAACGTTTTTGATCAAGAGGGGTAGGTACGTATGACGTCGGGGTAGTTTTTGATAAAACGTATTATATGTTATCAGAAACAAAAAAAGAGCAAAAAAATATATTATAATCTTTCCTCTAATTATAATCATTTTTGATGAGTTTTCATAAGTAGCAACGTGAGTGAAAGTCAAGCTAGCGCTGCCAACCTTTTCAAAGAAGTTAAAAAGTAAAAAGAAAATTTTAAAGCTTAAAATTACTAAAAAATTATGGCGTATTCCATTTTTCAATAAGCCTTCGTAGCGGCGCCTAATGGACGGATTTTGGTTATGGTTTTAATTAATGATTTAGAAATTTACTTTTCAGTAGACAGATTTTACAAGCTTGTTTTTGTTATTCAGCCCATATCTTAAAATTTGGTAATTATGTGGGACAGAGAATGATAAAGACACCAAAACTAATAAACATCCGGAAGCTTTGTGTATGAATAGTGTTAAGTAAATATTTTTGAGATATTTGTATTTTCCTCTTTCCGAGCATAGATGGTAACCTATATAGATTTTGTAGTTTGGGCTCATTGAGATAACAAATTTTTTTGAGTATCACGTTATTTATTTAAGAATCAGTTTCTTGCATGTAATTCATCTTGATACCTTTAAAGACGGATACACGCTCATGAACTAGTTCTTCTGATTAGAAAAATAATTAATTTAAGATTCTTCGGTAACCCGGTGTCTCATGAAAACTTTTGTACACCGAAATCAGAGGATGAATCAAATTCATAAACCCAAATTAGATTTCGGATTTCTTTAAATCTCCACGTTTCGAGACACCCTGAAAAAAAATAAAAAACCGATTTTACGCTGATCCAAGGTCCTTGAACAAAGCTTCGAATGTTCACTCTAGTTCAGAATCATTCAATATTAGCTGAAATGATGTACATACATGCTATAATTAGAAATAAACCTTTTTTGAAGCAACAATAAAACTTTTAAGAATCTTTAATCCGAAATCTTTGAGCCATTAGGGCCTAAGTATACAATTTTTATTTTGAAGTATCTGAAATTCTTCTTAAGTGCATTTTTAGTGAAGAAATAGCTTTTTCAATTTTGCTTCTAGTTGGTGGATTTGATAATTTTTTGTTATAGATAAGCATTTATTAGCAGGAATGCGTTATCTCCTACTATGCACTTTACAAAAGCACTTTCAATTTTATAAATTTATTGTTCATATTATGTTGACCAGTGTAATTAACAATAATAAAATAAGTTTTAATTTGCATAATTTAAATCACACCTCTGATTAGATAATATATTAGACATTGTCTAGTATCAAGCAATCTTTCTAAAGCTAGCCATGAAGAAACTAAAACTGGGATAATCTCAATTAAATGCTAAAACTGGACACTTTAGAAACTAAAAATAACTTTAAGCTCTCAAATAAACATGTTTTTTAAACGAACATGCCTTATTTTTCATAGATATGAATTTTAATATTAAATTAAACTTACATTTAAAGTACAGGAAAACTGCGTAGACCAGAATTTGTATTTCAGTAATTTTATTCATATCTTCTCAGCAGATAAAATAATGTAGACCAAAAATGGAAGTTTTGAAGACGTTTGCGGGAAAACTGACACAAAAGTGGCTGCTAGGTATACTGTTTTGCCACCCACTCGGAAACGCTTTATCTATTCTTTAGAGCAAGCGGATTTAAAACGAGGAATAATGCTGATTTCATTCTATAAAAATTTTTAATTCCTAGACCTTAACATACATAGAAATTTTTGGAATTTTCTAATTCCTTTGCGCATATACATGAGTAATAAGTCTGTCCGGTAAAAAAATTTGATTTCAAATTATCAAGAATAAGAATACGCTGTCAACATTATACTTTTAGTATTACAGCGACATAATTATATGAATATATGATATTTATGTTTGAAAAAACTATTTTTTTTGCGTAAGAAATCTAAATTGATGACCTACTAAGGGGTCGTCGAAAAACTGCGTTATCAATTTTGCGATGATTTTTAATGCGCAAGAGTTTTTTAAGCTTCTAAAGAATTTTTTTTATAGTAGTTTTTCAATCAAAATTATGATTTTTCAAAACTTAGGATTTACTTTGCACTTAAAGATACGCATTTTTACCAAAATACATGCATTTTTCAAAAATCAGTTGAATTTTTTACTACCGTTGTGAAAGTTACAATTCAGAAAAAAATATTTTTCAACCAAGAAATGTCAGTTTTTTACTAAGAATTTAATAGTTACATTTTCAGTTTGAAAAATTAGTTTTCAATAAAATAAAACCTATTTTCTTCCAGTTATTATATTGCATATATAAAATAATAATTTATATACCTCGGTCTGTGACAGATTATTCAGATATTGCGAAATAATGTACAAAGTTTCCTTTTCTTTATTTTAAACATTTTCTCCCTTATTTTGCATTATATTTGAATCTCAGTTACTCTGAAAAATAAATGATTTCATTACAGGTCTTTCAAAAAGACTTCCTAGAATTCCAAAGAATTTTATCATATTTTGCATACACTTTAATCATTTGTTTACAAGAATTCAGAAACTTCACAACATATCAAAGAATTTTAAATACTTAAATATAAACATTCAAAAAATTTAAATAAGATTGAAGTCAAATTTAAAATTATTTTTAATACACAATAATCAAGTCAATGTATAAGATTTCTGAAAATAAAACGAATCCCCTTTAAAAAAGAAAAGAAGAAAATTTGTTTTCGATTTGGAAAAAAATAAAATAAAAAAAGGAAAGAAAAATGAGAAGGCAACCAAACAATTCCCTTTCCTTCTCTCCTTTTTTTAAATTTTATCCTTTGTATTTTTATTGCTAACAAATCGCAATGAAAAATCATTTGTAAAAAAAATTAACAAAATTTTGGCACTTGTACAGCACGCTTGTCAAGGCAAAAAATTAAAAATATACAACATATGATTAAGTTTTTTTTTAGAAAGTCACTAAAATATTTTATTGTGGTGGCTGAAAGTTTTTTAGTTTCAAAACTTAAAAGTAAAATGTATTTTGTTTATTTTTTGCCTTGACAACCTTCATGTGTAATTGCCAAAATGTTGGTTATTATTTTTTTTACAAACATTTTGTTAATTTAATTTCATAGTAATAAAAATAGAAAGGACGTCAGGAATAAAAAAAGAGGAAGAAGAATTTTTTGTTGCCTTCTCAATTTAATTTCCTCTTTTTTATTTTTGTACAAATGGAAAACGTATCTTTTTCTTTCGTTTTTTAAGGGGGAAAAAAGGGAAAAAGTTTTTTTCAGATATTCCTATGATTTTAAACGAATTTTCAATATTTTATGTCACTTAGAATAAGTTCAACTGCTTTTCTATTAATTTTAATAGTTTTATATCTCGATTTCCAATCGTTTAAAAGAATTTTTAAGATTCTAGGTGATTCGTAAATATAGTTTAATAATTTGGAAGTAATTCAAAGAATTTTTATCAAATTGAACCGTGTTCAATAATTTTAGAAATATAAATATAAACTAATTTTCAATCAATTTCAGTAACTTAAAATGTCTTAAAAATACTTTCGCGAGATTTTGACATTTTAGAGCTTTTAAAAGTTCATCATAGAATTCTTCGAAATCTTATACAATTTTTTTTTCATTAACTTGCTCAACAGAATTCACAAATTTCGAAATACATACAAAATTTGTAATACTTTAAGGCATTTCCAAAAGTTGAAAAGAATTGCAAATATTTTAGATTATTTACAAATATATTTGATTAATTCAATAGTATTTCCGAGAATTAAAAAAAATTGAACCTTGTCGAATATTTTTAGAAAGTTTCAACGAATTTAAAAAGATTGTAAGGCTGATTATTTAAAAATAATTCTTTTTGTTTAATCCTTCTGTTTGTGCCTCATGTAGCTTTTCTGAAAATTTAACCTTTCATTGTTGTTGTTATTTTTTACAATTAAAACATAATCTACACGCCCTAGCAAAAATTATTCATCACAAATTTGTAATTCTTTTTCTCGTAAGCAACTTTTGTCTTATAATTATTACTTTATAGCTTGTATTTTGTTGAGAATTAAATTAGTTTATTTTTAGCGGATCAATCTTCTGTATGAATTGTTTTGGATAAAAAAATTACTAGATTAATAGCATTAAGCAAATTAAAAAAAAAAAGAATTAAAATCGACATTTTAAGCCAAACAACGCACGATATTACAAAAAAGTTGATACAAGAAAAAATTTCTTTTTGAACAATCTATGACACCGCCATAACAGCTAAATAATTAAAAAAAATTTTAAATTAAAAAAAAACATTAAAAATTTGTCATAAGGACAACCGCATGATTTCGTCGGGAGCGGGTGCCAATCTGGAAAATTGCACCCGCGTCCAGCGAGATCGCGGTAAAATTTCAGCCACAACCACGTCTCACGACCGTGAGATAGGTGGTTACAGTCTGTAGAGGAATCAATACGAAGATCCAGCAAAAGCCTCGTGCACCATAAGAACACGGAGAGACCCAAGGACAACCGCCCTCTGAATTTTTCCCGCGAGTGTTTTTGCATATTGTTGACACGCATGGATGCTTTATAGGCCATTACCAAGTGAAAGCTTGGCACCTCCAAGAGCGCCAATGATAAGGACGATTAGTTGAACAGAATATTCCGGGTACAATCGTTGCAACTCCCTTATAATGTCTCGATACCTCTCTTCCTTTTCATTCTCCTTGGTTATGATGTTTTTGTCAGCTGGTGCCGAAAAT
>NC_046659.1:145166396-145172796 GCF_010883055.1 Belonocnema kinseyi | reverse complement strand
TCGACAATTGACTCAATTTCCCTAGGAGCATTTAGAGGAGCGATATTAAGTTTAATGCCGTAAGAGTGACAGAGATGGTAATAAAGCACTCTTAGTGCCGCACTATGCCTTTGAATGTAGGTTGTTCCCGCGTGAGTTGGACAACTAGATAGTATGTGAGCTAAATGCTCGGAGTGTGCATGGTACGCCCTGCAGCTATCATTGGGAATGTCTTAGCTCAAACTGTGGCGACGGTATGTTAAGGTGGAAATGACACCGTCTTGGCATGCAAAAATGAAATTCTCCGTACCAGACTTAAATTCATGCGATTTAAGGAAAGGAAACGTTAGCTCACAAGACATTGACTGATCCTTCACATTTCTGTGGAAGATACCGCGCATCCTCTTATCGAGGAGCTGTTTACGAAAGTTTTTCTCTTGTGCTTTCTTAATCCAGGCTTTGAGGAGTGAGTACTCGAGATAGATAAGATTTGATGAATTTTGCTCACCCCTAATACTGAAGTCAAGTCCGAGTGTTTCAGCAGCCTCCTCCGCTGCTTTGTACAGAAACGCTCCTTTGCCCACTTTTTCGTGATTCCTGACCATTTTAAGAAGAGGGTCTCTTCCATTTGCAACTCTATTGTGCTGTACTCAGAATAATCTTGTTGTGAAGACATTCAAGACTCAATATTCCGCGACCCCCTTAACGGCGTGAGATGTACGGTCGCGGAACGGAAAGTCCCGATATCAAGGGATATGAGCTCGTTCTTCGTCCATAGAACTACTCCAAGTGAATAGAGTAGTACCGAGACGGCAAGCATGTTCGTTGCAGATACTTTGTTCCTCGCCGACAGTTCGGAAGACCAAATCTGTCGGATGAGACGTTTGTATCTGCTTTGAAGAGTATCCTTTATAGATGTCACATCCTGAATGCGGCTCCGTGGCACGCCCAGTTATGTATAAGTCTCTCCAGCGCAAAGGTGTCGTATGGCGTTTCTATCAACGAGCTCAGGATCTTCAGGGATGCCATTAAGTTTTCCTCGCTTCAAATAAACCTGGGCGCATTTGTCTAACCCAAATTCCATTCCAATTTCCTTAGTATATCGTTCGACAATCCCCAGAGCTAGATGCAGTTTCTCTCCGTTTTTAGCATAAATCTTAAGATCGTCCATGTAAAGTACATGAGTGACCTTGTACTTTCGATCTGCAGGTTTGCCGCCCAAGTACCCGTCGGAATAGCGAAGTGATAGAGATAGTGGCAATAATGTAAGACAAAAGAGGAGTGGGCTCATGGTGTCGCCCTGAAAGACACCTCTCTAAAAGGTGACCTTGTTAGTTGTCACACGATTTTTTCCAGATGGGATAGTAAATCTGGTTTTTCAAAGCGGCATCAATCTCTCTATGCACCCAACTATTTGCGGATGAACCTTTAAGATTTCCAAAAGACAGATGATAAGTCTATGGAAGGTCGAATCGAAAGCTCTCCGATAATCAATCCAGGCCATCGATAGGTCACGCTGGTAGAATGCTGCATCTTTGCAGACACATCCATCGATGAGCAGGTTCTCCCGACATCCGGCTACGCCTTTCTTTAATCCTCGTTATTCATACATTTCTTGCCACACAGGTTCAATTGCTTGAACAATCCTATCATTTAGGATAGCTGTGAATATCTTGCAAAGTGTGTTCAGACAAGTTATTGGCCTGTAATTCTTCGGGTCAGCTAAGTTGCCTATTTTCGGCAGGAGTATGGTGCGCCTGTCCACCAACTACTCTGGAATCGGCTCTTCCGACTTTAAATATGAGGTGAAAATACGGGCCAAATGCTGATGGGTTAAAGAAAACTTCTTATACATTTTTCACCTCCTCGGTAGTAATGGGTGGACATTCTTTATCAGGTGTTATGAGGGCAACACATAACTCCTTGAAGCTATTTATATTTTCTGAGTCTTCCTCCAGTCTATGCTGAACTTCTTAGACTTCTCTCCAAAATACTTCGACCTCCTCTGGTTTGGGTGGGTGTTCGACAGTAACTGGAGGGTCTTGGAAGAGTCGAGATGGGTCTGAGAGAAACTGTTGATTTTCTCTGACCCACCTCTTCCTCCGCTCTAGACTTCTCTTAGCGTCAGATAGTATCCGTATTCTCTCAACAAAATGCTGCCTTATGGTCAGCAGCTTTGACTTGTTAAGTGTGTGATAACGGGTCCGGAGTTCGCGCGCAAACTTTCGAACCTTGGCGGTAAAACTCCTGCCAGACGTAATGTAGTCAATCACGCACTGAATGCGGGACGCGTACTGTCTTGCCCAGCCTATCTTTATGGCAAGTTGATGCATTCGTCTTTTGGTCTTATGATCAACCGTTGATGTTGCTTTACGGTTCGCGTCGGCCAAAGCTCTCGCTGCATTATACACACAATAATTGATAGCGCAGAGTTCGGATTCTCCGGAAAAATGTCCACGAAGCTCGTCTTCCATTTCAGCCCGATCTTTAGGCTTGAGACAAACCTTGGTGTTGATGTTTCTCCGGGTCGTAAAGCATCGTTCTTCATCTATTGGATGCCTGCCCGCGGTTGGTCTTAAAGTCGCCTCTCTTTCTCTGTTGCCGGCTTGTTCTAGCTGTGGTAGAGTAGGCGTTCCGCTTACATAGCCCCTTTTACGGAGTAGTTTAGCATGGTTTCGCAGACGTTGCTGCGAAAAGTGCGATAGCTCCGGGTGTTTCTCGCACCACAGAGCATGCAGCCGTGCCATGTAACCCCGTTCAGGGGTCACACTCGCATCGTAGCACTCGAGCAAGTCGTAATTCAGTTGCTCCGTCCATCCAAAGGTCGCGAGATCCCGCCGATCCATCGCATTGAATCCATTTTCATTGGCTCCCCCAGCTCTAGATTGGTCGGCGCTGTTGGCCGAATCGTTGTCGGGAGCCCTGCGCGTTCTGTTGTTTTGAACCTGACTTACTGCATCTATGTTTGGTGTTGTTATTGTTGTTCCCACGAGAAGCTAGGAAAAGGGGTTCGTCCATCCTTGTAGAGCCCCGCATGCAAGGATAAGGCTGCGTACTCTGAGAGGTCGTCCGTTACCCAGAGTCACCATTCTAGACACCTCACCCAGGTGCCATTCAGCTTTCGGCACGGTTTTCACACCCCCGCTTGGGGGTTAATTTCTTCGGGACCACCCCTGGACAATGGTCTACGACTGTCTATTTATTTTTGTAACCATATTCAGCAGAAACCCTTGGTACAGGGACCCTCTATCCGCAACCCGAGGACGCGTTCGGTGTCTTTGTCATAGGCCCTTCGGTTTGATTCTAAAGGAATCGAAACCGAACCGAATATATATATATATATATATATGAATACATACATAATTTTTTTTACTTAGTACTAATTTATTTTATGTTTCAGGTACGGATTACTTACGCAGTGAACTATTTTCTATCTTAAATTAGAACTTGATGATCATATTGGTACGTAAAATATGGCGATCAACAATTTTAAGCCCCTTAAGTAAAAAATTTGAGGCAATTTTTGCAATGTTGTGTAAGAATCATTTTTTTGTTTTATAACGTAACTTGTAACGTAATGTTTATAAAGTAACTTTATAATACTAGTATTGTACTGATTTTTATCAAACTTGTTTTTAACATTTTTTTTATCTTTGACAAATATATTTCATTCTGAATATTAATGTGTTAAATATGCAACGAATCTTGATAAAGGAAAAAATTGGGTTATTATTAAATATAATTATGGTTTATTATTTACTATTTATTTTAATTTTTATAGTGATTGTTACTTTAAAAATATTATTTTATACTTTGAAGAGATATAGTTTTACCTGCGAAAAACCACTATAAATGTGTCAATTTTACGCAAAATCTAAAATGTATGCATTTAAAATAAATAATTGCGCATGCTGTGCATTTTTTCGTATTTGAAATTTATTGAATAATTGCCTGATCAATTATCAATTATAAAGTGAGATAGTTTGTCTATCCACTTGAAGTTTTTTCAATTTTATGGAAGTCATATAGTTTAAAAAAATCATAGCAAGTTGTATTAATTATTATAGCGATAAATGTGATGTCGGAATAAAAAACTGTTTGTTTTATAACATTTAAAAAAAGAGTATGTGAGATTCAATAATATTAAACATGTTATTCAATAATACCATTTTCAAGATTTGAAAAATTGATGCACATAATCAATTTTAATCATACGCTAATTCCTTTGGATTAGATTGACTCAAAAGCACGAAGTAGTATAAGGAGACTAATTTGTTATTTAAAATCTTTAATACAAATGGCAGTATTTTAAAAAAATGCAAGTTATCTTTTCTGTTAAAAAATGAATTTTAAACCACCAAAAAAAGTATTTTTCACTAAAAATTTAATTTTCTACCAGGAACATGATCCGTCCAGCAAAAAAATAAATGTCGACCAATGTAGCTTAACTTTATCCAAGTAGATAAATTTTCAAACAAAAAAGATTAATTTCCAAAAAAATAATTGAAGATTTAACCAACGAGAGAAATTTTCAACTGAAAATATAAATCTTTATCAAAAAAGTGATTTCCTAACAAACTGAATCAACCAAATATTTTAAACAAATAAGTTAAATAATCAAGCAAAGTAGAATGATTTTTAACCAAAAAGTTGTAGTTTTTATTTAAAATGAAAATTAAATTTTTTCGAAACCAGATAAAGCTTTGAAACACAGTTTCAAGGTCAAATTAAGCCTTGATCTAAACACATATCCAAAACTAAAAATTTTTTGATTCTGGCACCAAAAATAGAGGTTCCTGCTTAAAACTAAAACAAAGCTGACCTTGGAAATGAGGTTCAAGGTCAAATCTAAGGCTTCCTTACTTTTTTCTGCAGTTGGTATAAACAAAATAATTGTCAGATTGAAAAGTGAACAAAACTATTGAATTCCTCTCGAAAATATCTCGAACCGGTTTCTTTTAACCATTTTTTCGAGAATTACTACATTTGTTCTTTAGCGTATATTTGCTTATCACCTCCGGATATGGATTTAAAAGTTGTGTGATAATTAAAAAAAACTGATATTCGTGTCGAGAAAACAAAAAAAACAGCTTTGAGGCTTTGCGGAGACGAAATTAGGGGTCTTTTTATATGAATATAAGTTTTTTTTTAAATTAACTACACAACTTTGAAATCCATGTCTGTGGCAAACCTCTATGTCGTAAAATTTTGCCAGTCGTACATGCTCTAGTGGGGTATAAAGCGCTAGTCAATTTAGCAGAAATGTTGCGATATTGATAAACAATGATCAATAAATAACAATAAATAAACAATATTTATTCTTGGGATTAAAAATACACAATGTGTAGATAAATCTACATTTACAAGATATCCTTGGCATATCAGTTACGGACACTGATGAGATATTGTGAGGATATCTTGAGATATCTTTAGAATATCCAAGGGACATTAAAATTTTTTCATTGTAGGACATCGCTCTCGATATGTTAAGGAAGCATTTGAAGGACGTGAGATGTTCCAGAATATGAATGATCTTCGCCTATTTTTTTTAGGTGTCGCAAAGGTGACCTATACACCCTGTGATTTTGTTCTGGCATTGCTATGTATATGTGATCAGTTTTTGGAAAATTGCCTGGGGAAATTTTGTTTGGATAATGATGGTTTTTCTCAATTGCATCGTACGGTTCGAACTGATCAGCTGAATAAAATTGCTTATTTCCTATATTCATATTAGCATCCTTTGGAGTATGAGTAGCAGGATCATGTGCAAAAAGTGCATGTGGTGGTTGGTCGAGAAACGAATGAAAATGTTTGTCTCCTATAAATATATCAACACAATAGCTTGTAATGACATTACCAAATAGCATATAGCTGGGTATATACACTTGGCTATGTGGCAGGACCCAACTTCCTTGATAAATACAGCGATCATGCATTTTTACAATAAGGTATGCTTCAGGCAAATGGTCCTGTTGAGGAAAATCGGGTTGTCCATCTGCACCTAATTTTGTAAGAAAAAATTAAACTCATGAAGTTTTTCTACACTAGAAACTTGAACTATTAAAAACTTGTAAAGCCAAAAACACATATTTTGGCAGCAACACGAGATAATTGGAATGAAATGGCAATTCCTTAACTCTTGTAATTTGATAATTTTAGTCAATTCAAAAAACCTTTGTTACAATATCTCACTTTGCATAGAAAAAAGCTGGTGTTAAATTTGTTGCAGCTTAAATTGCATTGGCCTCAAAATAAGAATTTTCAATTTCACATTTATTCCCTGAAACATGGTTTCACATCTGGGCATGTAGGGAAAATTATCATTACGAGGGTGGATTGATAAGTTTCCGGCCTGACCAAGAGATGGCGCCACTAGGCCTACCTTGAGGTGGCGTTCTATAGTACCATCCTTAGATAGCTT
>NC_046659.1:145132254-145166296 GCF_010883055.1 Belonocnema kinseyi | reverse complement strand
CAGCCTTGGAGGAGATTATGTTGAGAAATAAAAAAAAAAATTCTTAAAAACGTTGTTTTTCTTGGTCAGGCCGGAAACTTATCAATCCACCCTCGTATGAGACTGCATTTTGGCTTATTTTGAGAGTTGTGGATTGCTTCACCGCGCTGATACCCACCTGGACACCTGTCAAAACAATTACACGCTTTTCGATATTAGACTAAATTATTTGTAACAAGCAAACTAATTGAAATAATATTTACCTAATTTTCAACTTTCTTTTATTTAAAAGCGCGTACAAGTGGCTTGGAATAAAATTATTACTATGTAGTGCAACTTGCAAATCTTAGGTTAGTTATGGCTTTCGACATTTATACCAAAGACGGGAAATTTTTCTCTATTTTTCTAATACCTTCGTAAAAAGTAATTGTTTCTTTTTAAGGGTATTTGAAAAATATTTTTTATTTCTTAGATACTATTTAATGAAACAATTAAATGATAAAAATTATTAGTTATTACGAAGACATGACAAAAATAAAGTTTTGTCCAATGCAGCTGGTTAACTCTTTTCCCCTCAGCAATCAACGCAGTGAAGTTAGCCGGTTGTTAAAGTTAAATAACCTAATAAAAGCTGTAATTTGAAAGAATTTTCCTTCATTTTCTACGGAATCGCACATCGTTCTCTCGCGGAATAAACTAAAAAATATGTTATTATTCACTAATTATTGATAAACCTTTGATTAAATTTGCCATACTTGAGTTTATCTCATGTGCCCAGGAAATTATCATAATACAACAATATTATATGATTTCGAAATTCTTTTATAAGCCTCATTCGAAAAGCATATAATAACTTTTGTCCCTTTAAAATTGCTTTAAGGGCATGTGATACATACAGTTTCCATGGCTTTTTTCCCAAAAAAATGAAAATTTTTAAAAACTGTATTCGGAGATGCTATAAAATATCATAACGGACGTCCCCGGACTCTTTTTTGAGGTATAATAACAAAAAAATTGATTATGCTAAATAAAAACTGTACGCATATGCATTATTTTAATGTTACGTCGTTTTTTATTTCTGGCTTTTCGATAATCTGGAAATTATTTATGAAATAAACTTTTTTAATTGCCTGCAAACAAGGTTTGTTCCGGGAGATTAGTTACTATGTTTATTTGCAAGCCCAAAGTTTTCAGCCAAAAATATTATGTAGTTGGGAAGTAACGCTCGGGTGAATTGTAGCACACATAACCTTAAAATATACACGAACGTTGTTAGCAATATAAAAAATTTTTTAATAAAAAAACACAAAAAAAGTATGTGGGGACGTCCGTTCGCATGTTCGCTATCATTTTCCAGATTTTGAAGGCAAAATATTTACTATATTAGGAAAAAAGCCGGGGGAATCTAGCACTGAAAAAATCGATACTATTTTCTAAGCGCTATGCAAATTAATGACATTTTGCTAAATTAAAACTTTTTTGAATTAACCTACAAAAAAAGTGCGTGGGGACGTCCGTTAGCATGTTCGCTATCATTTCCCAAATTTTTAAGACAAAATATTTATTAATCTAGAAAAAAAGCCGGGAAACCTAAAACTGGTAAAATCGACAATTTTCTAAATATCACATGCCCTTAAAAGAACTAAATTATTGGCGGCAACGTAAATAGCGAGCGGAACAATTCTCGGAAGCCGAGCCGTCGCGGTGGTGGTGGGAAAAGAGCTCGACCGACAGTTAGGAGAAGCGGCAAGGTAACAAACGGCAATGTAAGTAGCGTCGATTGTACTTGGGTTCTTACAAATTTATTTTTTTCATTTTCCAATTTTATTTGCCTTAATTTACATGTATGCCACTAATACCTGCAATATTAGATAAATTTAAACTTCCGCAGAAAAGGTAAAGGAAATTTCTTCGAAACAGTGCTCCCAATTATGGGAACTTTTTGAAATGCGTTTGCGTCGCGTCGACAACTGGATTGGTTCAGAGTAAGTAAACTTTTTTTTTAACACAATTATAAATATAAATTTTGAATATTTATATGGCTTAAAATACACGCGCTAACAGTGACCAATCGGGTTCCTGGCGCGACGCAAGCGAAGTAAAAAAAATTCCCAAAATTGGGAGCACTGTTTTAAAAGACAAGGCATTAATTTCTGGAGACCCCCTTACTCTTTGAACCATGCATCCGTTTTCGCGCACGCGCACCGTGTGCAACTCTCAGTCCAACGCAGCCCAGCGTCCAGAGTTCAGCTCGAAATTACTTGTCTGCTCCATTTTTAATAAATTATTCAATTACTGACGTATGCCAATTTTAAATAGTTCAGTTTTTAGTGTATGTCTTCAGTGCATGTTTAATTTAAAAACAAGTATAATGAAAATTCCCATTTCCTCGTGAATCAAAATAAATAAATAAAAATAATTATGATGAAAAGCAAATTTTTAAATAAATTCATTCGAATTGATTAAATTTTTTGTAATGTAGAATTTTCATCTTTAATTTTTTCAAACTTGAAAATTTTCAAAACTACAATTTTTAGAAAATTCTGAAAAAAAATGTTCAATAATCTTCAATAAATTAACTTTCAATTTTGCCAGCAATGTAGAGAATTTTGTTTGATTCTTTTAAAACTTTCCAGATTCCTAAAAACCTTCTTTTTCTGTACAAATTTGTGAAAGCCCTTTTAAAACATCACCCTACAGTTAATTTTTCAAAATAAAAAATAATTAAACATTTTTCTAGGAATCTAAAGGAAATTTCCTTTCGATGTGAGGAACGTGCTATTATGTAAGATTTAAAATTTCCATTTACTCTTTCTTCGGAATTTTGTGTTTAGTCATGTCGGGTTATTGAAAGTAAAATGTGATGAATATGTGATATATTTATTCTATAAAATTGTAGCCATTCAAAATTAAATAAATTTTTTTATTTCTAAAGAAAATTTTTTTCGTGCTCCTAAAACCTTTCGTAACTTTCATATACAAAAAATAATAAAACTTGAATCTGAAGAAATTGCTATAAAATATTACTGTTCGCGTGGTAGAATCAAATTATAAAAATTTACAAAATTTCACCCTCAAACAGATTCATTTTATTACATTCCAGTGATCGAAAACTGTAAATTCATGTATTTATTCCGTAAATATTATGCTTTAAAATACATAATTAAATCATTTTAAATAAAAATAAACTTTTATTGATTATTATTTTCTGTAGATTTGATTTGATTTCAACAGTGTTGTTGAAAAATTAATCAATTTAAAAAAGAATCGTATTTGATAGCAAATCTTTCTTCTTCTTTTTTGTTAAAAATGCAACTGTTTAGATTAAAAACATCTCTATTTTAGTACGGGTTTCAAGTATGTTATCGAAAATTCAGTATTTTTAGTTAAATTTAAATATGCTTGTTTTAAATTAACAATTATTTTTTACAGAAAACATCAGCTATTACATTTGCTCTTCAAAATCTATCTTTTTAAAGTGAAAATTAAATTATTTTCTTAAAAATAAAAATCAGCTCGATAGTATTAATTGTTAGGTATCTAACTTTATGTGATATAATGAATAAAAATTTAAAACTTTAGGCTTGATGTTATTTTAATTTTTAATTAAAATTAACAACTGATTACGATTGTCATGAGTTGGACATCACATGAAAAAAATTTAAAACTCCTTATTCAAATATGACGAAGTTTATCATTCAAATCTGATAAAAGTACAATTCTTATGTTTATAACCTCTTTTTAGTCAAGGGAGTAAGCGACACGAGCAGAAAACTAGTTCTCAACTGGGAGCGGCGCGCGCAGGCTGTTTCTTAGATTTAGGGTAAAGGGTAGGGGGGAAGGTATGCAGAAGATCGGCTCGTTCAATTTCGATGCAGATGGTCACGACTTGGTTTGTACATTCCGGCTTTAGTGGTTTCAGTAGTTTGTGTGTCATGTCGATTAAGACTAACCTGATTATCAACATCTATTTCAGCTAAATAACGCCTGATAAAATCATCTTAACAGAAGGTTGTCTAGATTCTCAAAATAAATTTGTGTAACTCAAATTTGTTGCAACTGAATTGAACATCGATTTTGGTGTGCTTTCGAGGATCGTCGTTTTTCTATGTGGGTATACATAAACGTTTAAATTTTCAACCTTACAGTAAGAGATGGTTTAGATGTATAGTGCGAACGAGCAATGCCGCTCTGTAAACTTCATATGGATTTTTTATATTTTCATCCTAATGAGAACGTATTGGTTTTATGTAGATTTCGACTTAATCGGTTTTCATTAAATCTCCACGTTTCGAGAGACTCTGAGTCACAAAAAATGTTGTTTATGAAGCTACCTGTCTGCCCATAGTTTGTACTCTGTAGGAACGGCAACTTGCAGAAATAATCAGATCGGATTAAGCATTGGCACTTTGGTAGATATAAAAATCTGTCTGATTTAAAACAATTATTTTTAATACTGTTAGCAAATAGTGTTCTTTTGCATTGTTAAATAACATAGCTTGCTCATACAACTACAAAATTTAAGAAGGATTTGTATTAAAAAATCAGATTATGTTAGGGAAATGGAGAAGTTACTTTTCAATCATGATAATTTTAATTCGTTAAACAATAATCCGTTAAAACAATGAAAAAGAGACACTTTCAAGATTTTTGACAATTTAAGAAAGAAAGTACTTTTAGGAAAAGATATAATATGGACTGATGTTAGTACTAAAGACACAGATCTTGACATATGTTATGATTTGAGAAAGATTCACAAAAATGGCTATCCTTTGAGAATAGTTATTTCAACTATTAATACGCCCACTACATTTACTAAACAAACCGTTAATTTAATTCTCAAAAACTCTATCAATATTTTTAAATATAATATTAAACGTATCTGGAACTTTCAAAAATATATTTTTCAAAAAACGATTCCGGATGAATTTGTGATGATTCCTTTGGACATTAGTGCAGTGTTTCCGATTATACACTTTCATTTAGTCGAAAAGGCAATTTTCAATAGATCGGACAATATTACAACACTTAATTAATTATGTCAACAAGAATTGATCAAACTGATAGTTTTTATTATTGACTGAACTTTTTTTAAATTTAATGGATCTTTTTATAAGCACAAGTTTGGTATTCCCATTGGTTTAACTGTTTCTCTGATTTTAGCGGAAATAGTTATGAAGGATTTGGAGGTTTTTGCTTTCAAGAAATTAGATTTTGCTTTGCCTTTTTATTTTCGGTTTGTCGACGATACACTTTTATCTGTTATTATAGGAAACTTGCAGATGGTTTTTAGGATGGTAATATTACTACCAATTGGTAAAGGAAACGTACATATTCAGGTAAATTTTTTAATTTCTTTCCTGCTTATCGTTTTCAAAATAAGGTTGCAAGAATCAGAAACTTAGTAGACAGAGCTCTAGGTTTATTACATGTTTTATTTTACAAATTAAATTTAAATATTGTTATGTAATATTGTTATTGTTATAAATCCTGCTTTCACATCCTTGCCCACAAAAGATAACTGAGAAGCATATTACAATTAGAGTTCAGAAATTCAACAAAAGAAGTCAGACTAGTTAAAATTCCGAAAACTATCGAATTTATGTTATCAAAGTTTAGGATTCATACTATTTTCCCTATAGAATTTAAAATGGATTCAATAAATAATTTCTGCTACGATCCTTTAGATAATTTCGAAAAAGGTAATGTTGTTTACAAGGTCACTAGAAAGATTTTTAAGATGAGTTCATTAAAAAAAGAAGGTATCTATTAATTTTAAGGCTGATTTAGACAGGTTGAACAAGAGTTACGCTAGTATGATTTATTACATATAGAACTCAGTTTGCATAAATCGCTATTTTCTTTTACTTTCTTTATTTCTGAAGTGCTTATGATGAATATTTCAGGTATTATTATAATCGGTTTGCCCTCGCACCCTCACCTGATGTTTCAGGTATGTTTGTGATGGGTCTTCATTTTAACCTTCATGTGATACCCGAGGTATTAGGAAGGTAGCATCGAGGTTTTGTTGTTGTTTCTGTCTATCTGCTCAAATATTTATTATTATTTTTTTCGCCCTGATAAGATATGAGTGCCGACACATTTGTGATTATTTTTACAAATGTTTTTTTATTGTGATTTTATAGCAATAGAAAAAAGACGAAAAATATAAAAAAGGAGAAGAAAGGGGATTGGGTTGGTCGCCTTCTCATTTTTCTTTCCGCTTTTTTTTTGTCCAAAGCAATACATTTTTTTCTTTTTTAGGAAAATTTTTGATCTTTTTTTAAATTTCAACCAGAAAATTTTATGGTGGTTTTCCGAATCTGTTTGTTGCATTTTTAGTATTATTTTTAGAAATTCAGCATATTCATTCAAAAATGGTCATTTTCAAGTGTCCTTCGTTCTTCTGGTGAATCTTTTAATAAAGGAATAGCATTATCAATTCTGGTTCTTTACGGTAGATTTGATTATTGTTTGTTAAATATAAGCATTTATTAGAAGATATGAGTAATCTTGTACTATACAATGAAGAAAAATACTTTCCATTCTATGAATTCATTGATCATATTTTGTTGACTAGTGTAATTTAGAATAATAAAGTAAGTTCAAAGAAGGTCAGTTTTGCGGTTTCTAGTTTGAAATTGCACAATATAAAGCAACCCTCTGATCTGATAGGGTATTAGAAATTGTCTAGTATTAAGAAATTTTTTCCATTGCTAGTGCTAGAGGAGCGGGAAATAAAATATCCTAATGCAAAATTCGTTAGCAGTAATTAGTTTGAATATATTATAGAACATGTAAGCCTAGTCGGAAATAGTGTTTTATCAAGAAAAAATTTTAATGCTAAAACCAGACACTTTAGAAACTTAAAATTCTAACTACATCCTTCGAGTTAACATGTTCTTGAGCGTATATGCCGCATACGTCGCACATATTAATTTTAAAATTATATTAAACTTACTTTTAATATTGAGGAAGCTCGCAAAGAGAATAAGTTGTATTTGAGTGAAAATCTTCATATCTTGAGTGGATAAGATGAAGAACAAAAATATAATTTTCCTCAAGTACATTATAGAATTAACATGAAAATGGCTGCTGCGTTTACTGATTTCTAGAAAATCTACCTGATAAGTACTTGGTTTATTCCTTATAATAAACAGAGGAAAACAGCGAATAATACTGATGTCACTCTATAAAATATTCGTACATGAGTAATGAGTCTAGCTGATAAAAATATTTGTTCGATACAGAATTATCACAAAATTAGATACAAGTTCAGGAGTATACTTATACTGCTACAACGGATTTGAAAAGATTGTAAAGGACAGAATTAAAAAAAAAATTATTTCTATACGGAGAGAAATTTCAAGAGGCTAAATTTACGTAACTGTTCCTTGATCTTATCTAATCTTTGGCGCGAGAACTGAGATCTCGAAAACATTGATTTTAAAGTCTCGATTTTTGCTTTGAAAATTAGGCCTTTCTTAGACATTCCTTTCTACCTGTATATATTCTTTTTATAGCTTGTAGGAAACATAGTTGATGCGACCTCTATATATTTGTTCCTTATAAGTGCTTCCCAAGTGGTCCTATCTTTCATGCACAACAATGAAGTCAATTATACCGTAGCTATCTTCCTCATACTAGGTGTACATGTGGATAATTTTATGCCTAAACTAAGTTTTTGTAATAAACAAGCCCTTTTATAAGCACAGTCCAACTGGTCTGTCTCTATTGGAGTTTGTTCCTAAATCCCCGAAATCACCTAGAACACTCTCTGCATCTTAATTTAGATGCCCACCCATCCATTAATAAATCCTAGCAGAATAATTATTCCACCATGGTCGCAATTACTTATTGTTTTATTTCAAATGTCCCAGAAGGCGTCTTTAACTTTTCTCGTATCACTATCAACTGGGACGTAACACGCTATGATAAATAATCCTCTGATTCCTAATTTTATTCTTATCTACAACAATCTGGGAGACACAAAACCATGATCTCTGAGACTCTGTCTTGCTCTTTCATTCATTAACAGACCTACAGTTTGCTTACCATTCAATTTACTATCTACTCCTGACCATTGTTCAAATCCACTTTTCAGCACCCCATTTTCTATTTCTGTACTTTTGCATCCTTCTTTCTTTTTTCCAGGTACGCATAAAATAACCAGTTTTCTTATGTGCATAGTTTCTCGTAATTCAATTACCTTGAGATAATTCTCGACTCTAGCACTCCAAACACCCAGTCTCCATCTTTTGTTTAATATTTTTTTAATAGACTGTGACATTTGTCAAAAATTTAATTTTTTTTATTTTTGGTGGATGAATCTTTTGGACGAACTACCCACGATATGAAAAAAGGTCAAAAGAATAAAGTAATTGCTTTTTTGAAACCTCATGAGATCATCATAACAGCCTTTTATTTTTCATGGAAAATTAAAAATTAAAATTTCCATTGCATAAAAAAGTAAGGAAAAATCAAATTACGCTTTTGCGGTCAACTGTGCAAAATACGAGAATACTTCAATTAAACAATGGTGTACATTTATTTTATGTTTAGATACGTATTACTTATACAGTGAAAAATTTCCTGCTTTAAAATAGTAGTTGGTGATCCAATTGGTACGTAATATATGGCAATCAACAATTTCTAGTCACTTCAATAAAAATTTCATGGAATTCTTTTGAAGTTGGGGAATTTTTTCGCGCGCGCTTCATATTTTTATTCAACATAAAATTGTGTGAGAATGTTTTTGTTTTTTGGTAATAGTAACTTTATAATATTGTTTTTATAAATAAATGCGAAAAAAGATCGTAGCAAATTGTCATCATAATAATAGCAATAAATAAAACGTCGGAAAATATTTTTAAAAAAAACAGTTTGGTTTGCTGACATTAAAAAAAACTTGAGCATATACTTTATTACTCATACTTGTACTTCATTACTTCAATATCCTTCATTACTCAAGGAGAAAAAAATTCTCAAAAATCTTAAATTATATTTATACAAACTTAAAAACAACTGAACCTAAAAAAATTTTTAAATTCAAAATCTCTAATTTGTCGACTGAAAAGATTTTATGGTAGAAAATTTAAATATTTTAATTCAAACTCGTTTTTCCGGTTTAAAAATTTGCCCCTTTTGAAAATTTTTGTTCCTTTTATCATTAAAAATACCAAATTCGAAGATATTTGAAGATTTATCATTTTAATTAAAAAGTTATCTTTTTTGTTGAAAATGTAATTTTTTGTCTAATGATTCGCCTTTTTTATTAAAATTCCTACTTTTCGATAACTTCTGAAGGATCTAAGAGAATTGCAACTCTTTCTAGACTCTTTGGAAAATATAAAATGAGTTTTTTTTTCAGTTAATTAGAATAGAATATTTCAAAAGATTTCAAAACAATTAACAGTTTTAAATAAGAATCTGGAAGGGTTTTTACGATTTTCTGCATTTCAAAAAAATGCAGAAGTTTTATAAGAATTTTGAAAGGATTCAACAAAACCGAAAGTTTTTAGAAATCCTAAGAGAATATAATATGATTTTTTCAAAATAAATACAATGAGAATATTTTGAAAACTTTCAAAAACATTATTTACATTCTTTAAGAAATATCTAGAAGACTTTGCTTTTTAAAAGATTTTTAGAATTTAAAAAAATATAATTTTGAATCATCTCGTTTTTGGTTTCATATAGTTGATATATTATTAATTGAAAAAAATTAAAAAATAAAGATTTATTTCGTTCACAAACTGTATTTATTATTTAATGATAGATAGGCCAAAAGTTTGCAAAATTTATGATAATACTGAATTTAAAAATTCCACACAATTGAAAACTCCGGTAACCATATTGCAACAGCCGAACATTTTTGACATTTTATTATTATTATTTTTATTTATTTATCCGTTCGTTTTTTACATTTTTTAAAATTAAGTGTGAATTTTAGAAGTTTTTAAACATTTTAAAAATTTCTGATTATTTTATAATTTTTGGGAATTATTAGCAACTTTCAAAATTTTCGTGAATATGGAAATTTTTGAAATTCCTGGTCATTTTTGAAGTTTTTGCAGTTTCTGGTAATTTGTCGAAAGTTATCGGTCTTATACGGTAAGCTTGGGTTACTGTAATATAAAAAATATCGAATTCATTTATTTTTGTTTAAAAATTCAACTATTCCTCTAAAAATAAAACTATTTTTTTAAAAATTTTTTTGGTCGAAAATTGATCATTTCGATGCAAAATTCATCTGTTTAGCCGAAAAAATAAATATTTAGTTTACAGCTCATATTTTCAATTAAAAAAATGTAACTGTTTTGTGGAAAAGTAATTGAAAATTAATCTTTATGGTTAAGCATTCACCAATTTTGTTAAAAATTCATATTTTTCTATGAACTTTAAAAGATTTCAAGAGCATCACGATTTTTTGAAAATCCATAAGAAGATAGTGGTAAATATTGGTAAATACCAATTTTAAACAAATTTGTCAAAATATTTTTAAAAATTTCAAAAGATTTCTTGAGTTTCTAAAACGAAATCAAAAATATTTTATTGTACCTTTTTTAGTTTCGGATGATTTTCTAAAAACTTTTCAAACATTTTTATCATTTTAAACTTACATATAGAATATTTGAAAACATTTTTGAAATAATTAAAAAATTAGAAACACTTTAAAAAATGTAATACAAAATATATATTGTTGATGATTTTGAAAAACAAATCAGAAGCTTTTTAAGAATTTAGAAGAGATTCAAGCGGACAGAATTTTTTCTGATTTATAGAAAAATATAAAATATAATTTTTTTAAATTTCTCTTATAAGAATATTCAAAAACATTTCAAAACATTATTTAAAGTCTTAAGACAATATCCGAGGAAATTTTTTTCTGGTTGATGGATAATTCAAGAATTTTACGAAGGATTCGAATTGTTTTCAGAAATGATTAGAATTTTTTAAAAAATTCTCATATTAATTGAAAAATTAAAAGTATGCCAAAATTGTCAAAAAAAGAACGAGGAGGATTTGAAGACAATTTCATGAACAAGCTGAGTGAGTTTAAACTACTACGAGGTATAAGCTGTACCGAATTTTTCCAAAAATTTTGAAAAATTCTGGAGAATAATAAAAATTTATTCGAAATTTTCTAGATACGTTCTCGAAATATCGGAACACGTCATGATTTCGAAGGCGATGCGTCCTATTTTCATTTTGTCATATTGTTTTTATTCTTTTTTAAATACCCATTAAAGGCTAAGAAAATTAATCCACACTTATAAAATATAACTTCTAAATTGAGAAATAATTTAAAAATTTGATCTAAAAAAATACAACATAAAATATGATCGGGTTAAGAATAAAATTAAATACTTATAACCGGTGATAGGAAATGGTCTCGAATTAAGAAATACATATTCTTCTGAGTTCAAAGGTTTACATCGTACTTTCAAATGTACTTTTTTAACTCTAAAAAAATTATATTTTCACAAAATTATTTGTTTTAAAGAAATTGATTTTTGTTGTAATGAACACTTTTAGATGTTATATGTATTTTTTGAAATTTATTGTTTAAATTGAAAATAGCATCAATTTAAATATCATTAATCAACGCAGAATATAAATACAAAAATGCAATTTTTGTCGTAAAAGCAATAATTTAGAAAAAAGGTACTATGCTAATTAAAAAAGAAAATCTTGAATTGAGAAATTAAACAAAAATTATTGTTACTTTAAATTTGTTGTATAATTGATACAAATAATGATCATTAAAAAAATTTTCTTTGATCAAAATACTTAATTACTTTCTTTTCAAAATAATGAACAATTTTCTTGAATTATTTCAATTCGGAAATTTTCAGTCGTGAATTTAATTTTATGGGAAAAAGAACATATTCAAAATATAATAATTCCGTAAATAAAATTGCGGACTCTCTTGATGCAACGTAATAATTAGTATAATCACAATTAATATAATGATAATATTATAATTACATTAATTATTCGAATTTTTTGCAGTATTTACAATTTTTCGAAAATGTGCAAAGAACGAATTAAAAAACAGACTTTCAACTGAAATAATAAACCTTCAACTAACAAAATTAATTTTTGCTGAACAGTAGAATATAAAATAAAATAATAGTCGAAAACCAAATTTATTAGCAAATTATATTATTTTGATTAACAAACAGTTTAATTTTCATCTACAAATAACAGTTTTCAGCCAAAAAAATAATAGTTGCATTTGAAATTCAAAAAATTAATTCTCCACGTAACAAAAACGAATTTTCGGACGGTAAACTTAAATTAAAAAACTTGAACTTAAAAAAAATTCGAATACAAAATAATTATTTTTTAAAACATAAGTTTAACTTTTTATTTTAAATGAAAAATTTTTAGAAAAACAAATTAACTTTCTAAAAAAAGGTTGAAATTTTTTTCAGACATGCACACACAAGCTTACCTTCTACAAAACTATTGAATATTTCACAAATTTAGATTTCAAGATAAAAAATCTATTTCAATTTTAAGCAAAAAATAGGTGCATTCAGTTATTAATAAATATAAACTTTTGACCAAAAATAGAATAGTTATAGCATCAGTTTAAAAAAAAGTATTTTCATGTTTTACGAAAAAAATAAAATGTTGACAAAAAAAAATCATGTTTATCCAAGAAACGAGATTAATTTTTTAACTAACTAGCTACATTTTCTATCACAAAAGATGAATTTCCTACCAAGAAGATTCATTTAATATCAATAATCAAATTTAAAAAAAGATACATGCGTTTCAAACTAGAAAGGTCAATATTTCAACCAAAAGATATCAATTTACAACAAAAATAGAACAGGTACATTTTTTTTTTAAACTTGAGAAAAAAGTTAGTCATTGACCTGTTGAATTCCTTGAAAAGTACGAAAATTTAACAAAATAGTTGAACACTCAACCATAACGATGAATTTGCAATGAACAAGATTAATTTTCTCCCAAAATAGATGAACTTTCTGCGATTAAGTCTTCTACAAAATTGCCGAATTTCTATGTCAAAATTGTGAAGTTTTTTTTAAAATTTGAATCTTTAGCCTAAAAATATTATTTTTTAAGCCCAAAGCTAATTTACGCACAATAAACACAACGCACCAAAACGCTCCAAAATAATTTATAAAGTGATAAATAATTAACGTTGTAGATTTTGGCAGTTCTTAAACAAGTAGTCCTAAATCTAGATACATAGATTTGTATTGAATACATTTGATATACATCGTGTCCAAAAATTCTGGAAATACCTAAATAACTGTCCAGACAAAATATTATTTCAATATGTCAAGGTCATTCTCGGAGTAACTTTCAACGAGAAATCCAAGGGTGACCTTCAACTTGACCTTGGACTTGACCTTCGATGTGATTTGAAGCTCGAATTAAAGGTCACCATCAGATTCCTGGTTGAAAGTTACTCCTAGAATGACCTTGAATTGAGAAAATACAAAGCCATAAAATTGACAAAAACTCCCCTCTCTTTCGATTGCTGATATCAAAAGTAGGCGCTCCCATTGAAAGAAAAACAAAGTTGACCTTGAAGTGACTTTGAAAGTGAAGTTGAAGGTCACCATTGGATTTCTAGTCGAAAGTTACTCCAAAAATTATCTTATAGAATTCATGCAATTATCGGAATTCACCGAATTTACGGAATTCGAGGAATTCACGCTATTCACGGAATATAAGGAATTCAATAGATTCACGGAATTCAAGACATTTACGAAATTCAAAGAATTCACGATACTTACGAAACTCAAAGAATTCACGGAATTCACGAAAATAAGGAAATTCACGAAATTCGCACAATTTACGGAATTCGCGGAATTTATGAATTGATAAATTCTATCAATTCCGTGAATTCCTTGATTCCAGTGAATTTCTCAAATTTCCTTAGTTAAATGAATTCAAAGAATTCCTTAAATTCAATGAATTTCATAAATTCCTGCAATTCATTAAATTCTATGAATTTCGCGAATCCAAAAAATTTCATGAATTCGCGGATCCCATGAATTCCTTGAACATCTTAAATTCCACAAATCTCGTGAATTTCATGAATGCCATACATTTCTCGATTTCCTTTAACTCTATTCTATTCTTGACTTCTGTGGACTTTATAAATTCTTTCATTTCCATGAATTCTGTGAATTCCATGAATGTTATGAATTTCGTGAATTTCATAAATTCCGTAAATTCCGGGAATTTACAACACTTACAATACATGTATTGCAATTTTGACACTTTAATACCAACACAAAAAAACTAAAGATAAAGTTTACATCGATTCCGGGTGCCAAATTCACTGCAGCAAAAGCTAACCTGCCCGGATAAACTTTACATGAATCGAAGATAATTTTCGATTTTTAACCTTGCCCAGATAAGCTTTCGCCTGATAATTATCAGGCGAATTAAAATAATAAATAAAAATTAAATAAAATAAATTAAATAAAAATATCTCGAATAAAAATTGAGCGATTATAATCGCTCAATTTTTATTCGAGATGTAGCTAAAGTTCTTAAATTGCCAAGAATTTAAGTTCAGGTTGTATAATCGAGAATATGACAGAATTTAGGAGAATTTAAAAGAATTTAAGCGAATTTACGAATTTGTGATTTTTAACATTATTTTTTATTGTGCAGACTATATCAGCGGTTAAATATACAATATTTTCTAGCTGAAACATATTAATGAATTATAGTGCTTCATATACAAATTTAACATTTTCAAACGTATTAATTTATTTTAAACGGAAAAAAAATTTTTTCTGCTTATAATACTGGAATTTTCAAGAAAACAATTGAATTTTTAATATAATAAATGAATATTCCACCTAACAAGACGAATTGCCAGCGAAAAAGTGTCATAGTGTATATTTTAATGAAAAAGAATGAAATTTATACAACAAAAGATAAAAACTTTAAAACCAAAAAGACGCAATTTCCGACAATTAAAGATTTTTCACACAAAAAATAAATAAAGGTTTATCTAAATTATTGAACCTTTAGAACAGAAGACAAATTTTCTTTATAAAAATTCAATTTCCAAACCAAAAATATGACTGTTCAACAAAAAATTAATTTTCCACGAAGCTGATGCATTTTTACGCAAAAATAGGAAATTTCAATACTAAAAAATCATTTTTTTTTGCAAAAAAACGCAAATTTTTAACTACAAAATATTAATCTTAAAAAATGTAAAAGTTTTAATTTTCTGTTAAAAATGAATTCTAAAAAAAAGAAGTATTTTCCACAAAACAATTAAATTTTCAATCATACATAAGCCTTCAACAACACCAAAATTCACAATGTAGTTTAACTTTGACTCAAGTAGTTGAATTTTCAATTAAAAAAGATTAATTTATAACAAGATAATTAAACTTTTAACCAACGAGATAACTTTTCAACTTAAAATATAAATCTTTAACAAAAAAAGTGATTTCTAAAGAAAGCAATTCAACCAAATGTTTTAAACAAATTAGTTGAATAGTCAAACAAACAAGAACGATTTTTAACAAAAAGTTGCATTTTAATACAAAAAATGAAATTTCTTCTATAACAGAAGACGTTTTAAATCAAAAAGATACATTTTCAAAAAAATAGTGGAATTTTCTGTTGAAAAAGATTTTAGTCGAGTTTTCACGATTTACGTAACACAAAAATAAGGTTCTAGGAAAAAATTGAATTTTGAATCCTAAAAGACGGAATTTTTCAATAAAAAAATATGAATATTTGACAAAACAGTTAAATTCTCTAACAAAGATTTGCATTTTTATTCAAAAAGATCAATTTTGTACTAAAACAGATGAATTTGTAATAAGAAAAACATTTTTTTATAATTGGCACTTTATTCCAGAAAATATTATAGTTTATTTTCCAACACCAAAATATAAATTTTAAACAAAAAGTAAATTTTATACGAAATAGTCAAGTTTTCAAGAAAATAGTATAATAGCTTAATTTCTAACCAAACAGTTGCATTTTTGTTAAAAAATTTAATTTCTTCTAAAACAGCTAAACTTTAAAATAAAAAATATAAACTTTCCAAAACGGAGTTGAATTCTTAACCTAAAAGTTAAGGAAAAAACGCAATTTTCTATTATTTAAAATAAAATTCTGAGATTCTCATAAATTCTTAGAGAATTTATTTCTCGGGTATATTCTCGGTAATATTGTCATTCTCTTTACGATTCTCAAACTAATATAACCGGCTCAGAACTCTAGATGTAGCGAAGATTGCGATGCTTACGCTATCTATCGTCGTTAAATTTCCTTAAGTTGGAGAGAACCGGCGATTCCTATCTGTCAGTTGCTTTTGGCGCTTTTCGCTAAATGGTATTAAGTTATTTTTAATTCCTCTACAATAGTGTAATTTATTTCGGAGGAAATATATCAGTAAGAACAAATTTTTTTTTAGTTTTCTGTTACTAATTCTACATGTTTTACCGAAATTTGCTCACTTCCGCGTCACGCAGTAGACGAGATCAGAATTATTCTCCTAACCTCAGTGAAACTTTCGCCGAAATATTTTTTATTTTTGTTTTTTCTGTTTCATTTTAAATCTTGTGTCGCGATTTATAGTTCGAATTCACTCATGAATTGCCGTTTTACCATTGCTGCTAAGGACGTTGTATCAGACTACTACTTTAGTTTTATCGTAGGATAAACTTTCGCCAAATAGCATGTAAAATTTAAAAGCAGGAAATTTTCCATGCAACAAAACTTAACTTTCGTTATTTCTGTGATAGCTGCAATTTTACCTCAAGCTTGTATTTTAGAATTCTGGTAGATGTATTGTAGAATTCGAAACATTTTAAAAAGTATACTTGTTAGATCTTCTGAGGATATCTTAAGACATCTTTGGAATATCTAATAAAGATCAAAAAGTTTGCACCGTAGGATATCGCTCTCGATATATCTAAGGTAACATTTCAAGAATGTGGGATGTTCCAGAATATGAATGATCTTCGTTTATGTTCGTTAGGTGTCGCAAAGGTGACCTATACACCCTGTGATTTGGTCCTGGCATTGCAATGTATATGTGATCAGTGTCTGGGAAATTTCCTGGGGAAGTTTTGTTTGGATAATGATGGTTTTTTGCAATTGCATCGTACGGTCGAAACTGATCAGCTGTATAAAATTGGTTACTTCCTATATTCATATTAGCATCCTTTATAGTATGAGTAGCAGGATCATGTCGATAAAGGGGATGTGCTGGATGTTCGAGATACGAATGAAAATGTCGGTCTCTTATAAATATATCAACGGAATAGTTTGTAATGACATCATCAAATATCATATAGCGGGGTATATACACTTGGCTGTGTGGTAGGACCCAACGTCCTTGATAAATACAGCGATCATGCATTGTTAGAATAAGGAATGCTCCAGGCAAGTAGTCCTGTTCAGGAAAATTGGGTTGTCCCTCTGCATCTAGTTTTGAAATAAATAATTTACATTCATGAAGTTTTTTTACACTCGCAACTTAGAAGTTTAAAAACTTTTGGAGTCAAAAAACACCTCATTCAACAACAGGAGATAATCCCAATATAATTGCAACTCTTGAATACATGCACTCTTAACCCTAGAACGATCCACCGGGGTAGTACACTACCCCACTTAAAGTTCAAGGTACGTTTCTGACTATGGGCATGTGCAGTTTGGTTCAGCACCCTAGCCATAATTCACCTCAACTATTTGGCAATTGACATCGGTCAACGAGCGAGATCACCTGTGTTTTTTTTTAGTTCTGTACGGACGTGACTATCGTTTGGAGTAGCTCATTACCGCACTGGATGGTTTAAGTTTGAGAATTGTCTCAGTAATTTATCGGACAAATGGCAAAAATCTTTAAAAATTCTAGTAAAATTAATGATTAAAGTTTAGATTTATTATAAATAAGTGCGACTGTTCTTCTTTTGGAATCCTTTTTTTCTTTTCAAATCGTTTATATTGTAGAAAAAGTACGTTATTTTTTATAAAAAACGTCAATTTTGCGGAATTTTTAGGTCTTTTTTCAGGTCTAACTAATTATTTAACATTTATTGAAAAATTAACAGAATATTATTATAACCATTGTTTTTACATTTAAAAAATAAAAAAATGCCCTACTTTAAAATTGTTATACTACAAATAGAAAGCATTGTGCCACGGTACAAGTTTGGGGTAGCGTACAACCCCAGTGGACAGTTGGAGGACGAGGCAGCTCTTGCATCGTGCTAGGGTTAAATTTCGAGCGTATTTTTAAAAATCCTAGACAATTTAAGACAAGTTTATTAATAATTTAGTAATTATAGCAATTAAGGAAAAATCAGTAAAATATCTCGGTTTGGTTGTACATTAACGAGATTGGATTGATTGAATTTCTATCTAGAAGGCAAATTCAAAAAGTTAGAGCCGTTTCATAACTATGTACCCCCTTCTATTCAAGATTTAAAAATTATATGCAGGGCTATGTTTAGTATACTCAAAAAGTTACGCAATTTACCCTCACGAATTTTGTAGATAAAAAAAATGATCGGAGTCATAGAATATTCGAAATTCCATTGGTTTAATAATATTTTCGATTTTAACAGAAATTGTTATGGAGGATTTGGAGGTCTTTGATCTAAAGAAAATCGATTTGGTTTGCCTTCTTCTTTCTGGTATACTGAAGATAACTTTTTATGTATTCCTCTAGAAAAGTCGCAGATAGTTGTCGATAGTTTTGACAGTTTTGATCCAAAACTTCAATTTACCGATAAAATAGAATTGAATAATATAATCGGTTTTTTAGACATAGAGGTACAAAAAGTTCAGAATGGTAATATAGTTACCAATAAGAACAAAAAAAGTACATATTCAGGTAGAATTTCAAATTTCTTTTCTGTTCATTCATTTCAAAACAAAGTTGAAATAATGGAAAACTTAGTGAACAGAGCTCAAGGTTTGTCTCATGTTTCATTTCACAAAGTAAATTTCAATATGTTGACTACTATTGAATTTATTTAATAAAAGTTTAAGATTCATACTATTTTCCGTATAACATTCAGAATGGATTTAATAATAACTTTTTGCAAGGGTCCTTTATATAATTTAAAAATAGGTGTTCTTGTTTACAAGATTATTTGCATAATTTGTAAGATGACTTACTTGGGACATTCTGGAAGAAATACAAAGGAATTATTTGATGTTGACCATGATTTTGATTAGGATCATGTTGAAATTTTGCATAGGGAAGATAATGAGAGATAGACAGAAATTATGGAAATGTTTTGCATAAAAAACAAAAGAATATAGGTATTAATTTGAAGACTGATTTGGACCGTTTAAATGCGAGTTATGCTAGTATGATTAATTATATGAAGCACTCAGTTTTTATGCATCTTACATTTCTTTCACTTTCTCTATTTTTGATGTGCTTATTTCAGGTATGATTACATCCGGGTTACCTTTTTCCTCTCGCCGGATTTTTTAGATATGTTTGTAATGGGTTTTCATGTTGCCCTTCATTTGATTCTCGGCCATCAGAAAGAGAGCGTTTTTATTGTCATGTAATAATGATAATTAAAAGACTAAAGAAATTTAAAAAAAACAGAAGAAAGGGGATTTGGTTGTTCGCTTTCTCATTTTTCTTTCCTCTTTTTTATTTTGGTTGAACGAAAGAAATCTTTTCTTTTTTAGCAAAATTTTTATTTTTTCAAATTCCAAAAGGAAAATTTTATGGTGGTTGTCCAAATTTAATTGTTGGATTCTTGTTTTTATTTGCAGGAATTCTGGATATTAATTAAAAAATGTTCATTGTCAAGTATCTTTTGTTTTTTCGTGAATTATTAAAGGAAGATGTAGCAATTTCAATTCTGTTTCTATTCGGTAGGTGTAATCATTGTTTGTTAAATACAAGCATTTATTAGATGACAAGCTTTATCTCCTATTATGTACTACAGAAAAAATAATTTCTGTTCTATGAATTTATTGTTTACATTTTCTTGACTAGCGTAATTAACAATAATGAAGTAATGTTGAGAATAGTCAGTTTTTCGGTTTCCAGTTTTAAATTGCAGAATATGAAGTAACCCTCTGATCTGATAGTGTATTAGACATTGTCTAGTATTACAAAATTTTTTTCAATCAGGTACTATAAAAGACGTATATTTCACAATGCAAAACAACAATACTATAGCAAGATTTGTATCACAAATGTAATTACTTAAAAAAACTACTATGTACATTTCAAAGAAAAAAATTTGCTTTAAGAAATTAAAAAAGGTGCGTATTATTTCGAATGTAAATAATAATTTGTTTAAATGCATTAAACATTGGAAAAATAGACACTTAATCAAAATATTCAATTGCTATATTTCGAATAATTAAATTGATTGAAGAACAATTATTTAATTGTTTAAATTTAAGAATGTTTTAGTTTCTGAAATTCGACAGTGTCGGATATTTATAATTTATGGAATTTTCTATTTCGAATTTTTTTTTTTCTTCTGAAATTTCACAGTGCCGAAATGTAAAAAATTACCGACAACTTAAAATTTTAGAATAATAAAATACCTCAAAGTTTACGACATTATCGAATTAAAAAATTCACAGTAAAAGAAAATTCCGGAAATTAAATTGCTAACGGCAATACTCAAATTTTCGAATCTCAACAATTAAAAAATAGTTCAATGATGAAACTAAAAAATAATTTCTGAAACAAATACGTTTATTTAATAAACCTATATTTTATCAGATCTTTTGCTTTTATACATGAGTCATAATTCTAGTAAATACGACAGTATTTGTTTAATTCAGAATCCTCAATAATTTTAAAACGTTTTCAAAAATATACTTATGGTGTTAATAGTGCTGGTACTAATGTCTGGGTTAAAAAAAGTTGAATTTTCTTCCTAAAGAACGAATTTTAAAGAAAATAGTTTAGTTTTCTATTAAAAATATAATTTTTCTACCAAAAGAAGAATCGTTGTAATTTTAGATTGAAAAATGAGTTTTCAACAAAACAAAAACGAACTTTGTACCGGTATAATTTAATAAATAAACACGAATTGTAAACAAAATGTTTGAAACCAAAAAATTTGCAACAAAATCTACATGAATTTTTCAACGAATTTATTTCTTACGAAAATGATGAATTTATAAGATTAAACATGAATTTAAAAAATGTACTTCTAATGCAAATATATGATTTTCCAACAAAAAGTGAGTTTAAAGACAAATTATTATTAATGTTTAAAAAAATCATAAATCTAAAATAAAATGATTTTTTTTGCAAAGTAGTCAAAATTTAAACTGGGTTGTAAAACAAAAAAAAGAAAATGGAAAAGTTACAACTTTAGTTAAAAATTAAATTCTCAACCAAAAAAAGAAAAATTGAACAAAATGGTTCAATTTTTAACCACAGAAATAAATCTTTAACTAAAAAAATATTTATGTAGCTAGTTAAACGTTCAAGCTAATAGTATAAAATAATACGGTTTAAATTTGCAGTCAAAGAGACGAATTTTCGGCAGAACATTTGAATTTAAAAAAAGGATTCAACAAAAAAGTTGAATTTTCAAAATCAAAAATCAATTTTCAACAAAAAAGTTCATTTTTAACCGAAAACTTAACTTTTCTACCATAATTGTTAATTTGTCAACCAAAATCATGAATTTCCATATTAGTCGATGACAGTTTCCATCAGAAAAGATCAGTTTTAAACAAAATCTTTTTTTGGCTGCAAATATATCTATTCTGTTGAAAATTTGAAGCGTTTTAATTTATTTTTATAATGCCTACATTAATTGAATTTAAAAGAATTTTTTCAATATTCTTAAAAAATCTCGCCCTATTTCCCCTGTTTTAGGACTATATATGAAGGTGTTCCAAAAATGCTTTGGAAATTTCTTTTTTTTTCAATTTTTATGCACATCACTCGGAAATTTTTTGGAATTCACACAAAAATGTTTTTTTAAAGGAAAAATAATAATAATTATTATTATTATTATTGTTAACTATATTCTCTTTGCATAATGATTTAAATTTGCGAATCATTATTAAATCTTAAACTATTTGCCTATTTTATTACTCAGAGTTACTTAATCATTATTTAAATTTAGTAAAAATAATTGTCTACAAAAATTACTAATGTTTATGACTGTCTTAATCTATATTATGCCCAGAATTTGCGGTTTTATCTGAAATTCTGACTTTTTTCCACTTTTTAATAAGAGTGATCTCATAATTAATTCCTTCTGATAGAAATAAATGTATAAACTATTCATTAATATTTTAAATAACATTTTCTTTGGTTAATAATAGAAACAGGATATTTTTTTAACAAAAGAGACCAATCTAAAAACAAATTTAATTTTTAATTGAAAACATCAACATTTAACAAAAAAAGATTAATACTTTCCAAGAAATTTATATTCGAGGGTACACTCAATGTCCTTCGTATTGTCTTGGGACTCTCCGAACCATAAACAATCAGGGCCATGTGAACCATTTCTGTTAGAGTTTCGCAATAAGGGTGTTGGTTAAATCCAAATTAAAATTTTTTTTTAAGTACGGTACTGACAAATATATATTTTTTCCAAAGGATTTGAGAAGGAAAGAATGAAAATTTGTCAAGTATCCGGGGTTTTTTGAGATCCTCAGATCAATAAAATGTTCAAAAATCAAACCTTTTTGTTAAGGAAATCATTACTTTCACGACGAATAATGATTTTGCCAAAGAAAGGAACTAGCGAGTGGTAGACGCAGCATTTGAACGGTTAGAATCTTTTGAAAATTTATTTTTGTGCTTACAATACTGACACCATAGAAGAATTTTCGACAGATACCAAGTTTTCGAAGGATCACGAATTGATGATGGTGATCCTAAATTTCGCGAAACACGTCGCGAAATAAAAAAAAAGAAAATATACTGAAATGTCCTGCGCGTGTTTTGTTACTCTGGTTGTAAGTCATGAGGCTTGCGGCTAGTGCTCGTGGCTAGCCTCGTGACTTACAACTAGAGTTACAAAACATGCGCAGGACATGTCAGTATATTCCTTTTTTCCCCCATTCCGGGACGCATTTCGCAAAATCTAGCGTCCCAATCATGAATTTGCCATTTAAAAGGTTTTAGTAAAATGCCGTTAAACTGAAAAATTCATAATTTTCAACTTTTATAAATTATAGAGTTCAGAGATTCAGGTTCAATTTAAAAAATATAAACCCACGTTATCATTTTCAAAGCTCTAAATTAAAGAATTATTCAACGAAATTTTAAATGTTCAAAAGTTTATTATTTATAGCAATTTCAAACTGAAAACATTAAATTTTTTTAGCTAAACGCTTCGTAAATTAGAAGTTGAATTATTTGCCTATAAAATAGTTATGGTATTGTTGAAAAGACTTTTAATTTTATTTTAAAACCTTGAGGAAACTAGAAGTAGTTTTCATTTTTTTAAAGTTTTAAATTATTTTTGAAATGTTGGTAGAACTTTTTATTATTTTCCTATATAATAAATATTAAATGCTAAATTGCTAAATCCAGACTTGAAGTCTGGATTTAGCAATTCTTCAAATTAAAAATGTAAGCTTAAAAATAAAAATCTAGAAGGGGACAATTTTAAGTTAAAAGTTTTCGAATCATGCATTTTAAAGTAAATGGTATCATAATTGAAAAAGATAACAATTGAACTAATTCTTTTAGGAAAAAAATTTGAAAAAAAGATTCCTGTTCACTTTCCGATGGTTTCTCGGTTTAAAAACATTTTCCAAGGTCGTTGAAAATTTAGAAATTCGTAATCTAAGACTAAACATTTTTTAAAGTCGAAGTGAGAAAGAAAAGTACAAATAAAAGCACTGAAAGTTGAACTCTTGAATTTTTCTTTTCAAGTTAAAGTTAAAAAATATTTGTTTTCAAAAGTTTTGTATTCGAATGCTTAATAATTAGCACGTATGATATGGAAGGTCTTACACTTGAAGGAAACTTACAGTATAGAATATATCTATACTTACGTATAGAAGGAACTTACACTTTCCAATTAAACAAGTTTAAATAAAATGCGGATAAAATAAAAAATTTAGAATTTGTAACTTTAAACAAAAATGATTGAATTCAAAGTTTTAGATTCAATTCGAAAAATATGAATGCGCATTATCATTTTCAATGCTATAAATTTAAGAAACAATTAAGGAACTTAAAAATTTTTAAAAGTTTATTATTATGATCATATTTAAGCTTAAAAGATCGAAAATTGGAAAATTAAATTTTTTAACCTAGCAGTCCGTAAACTAGAAGTTAAATTATTGGAATTTCAAATAGTTAAAACATTTTTAAAAACTTTAAAATTTGATTTTCAAACCTTAAGAAATGTGGAAGCTGATTTAAATTTTTTCAAATTTTAAGTTATGATTTAGATTTCGTCAGAACTCTAGAAGTGGTTTAACATTTTTTTAAATTTAAAATTATTTTGGAAAGTTTGTCAGAACCTTGCAATATTTTAATAAATAATCAATATTAAATGCTAAATGTTTTTCATCAAAAATTTGCAACTGCAAACGCTTTTAATTCTCATTGTTCCAGTCTTCAAGTTCCGATTTGGAAATTCTTGAAATTAAAAATGTATGCTTGAAAATAAAGATCTAAAACGGGATATTTTACAATTAAAAAAAAGGTTTTCAAATCACGCATTTTAAAATGAGATATTTATTATTTTATGTTTGATTCTAATAGCGTTTATCGTCTTCTTATAAAATCTGTCGGCAAATTAGGAAAGGTTTTAAATTAACAAAATGGAAGCGGTTTTACTGAAAAAATTAAAAATTGATTTTCTTAAAAGCTTTAAATTTTTTATAATTTTTTTTTCATCTTGTATTTTAAAAATGCAGACAACTTTTAAGTTTGATGCTTACTAAATAACTATCTTAGACAGGAGAATTCTTTTTTGTTCAAAACATATTTTCTACTTTTTCCTGAAAACAATGGTCGATAAGAAAAAATTTTAAGATAAAAGTTCGCACATATAAAAAAGTTATATGAAAAACGTCCCTTACTTTGTTGCAATATTTTTCATAGTTCACAAGAAAAATTCAAAAACTACATTTTCAGGGAGGGGGGAATTCTCCCGGCCTCAAAAGTGGCTCAGCCCGCATGTTGCTGCTAAGATGCCTTTCTTTTGAAACTAGAAAATAAAATAATAAATATTTTAAAAATTAAAAAGGTGATATTTGCCCGAAACCATATTGTTTTTATGTTGTTAAAATTTGAAGAAAATAATAAAAAAGATTTTCTAGGAAACCCTACCTTTTTATTTAATCCTTAACATTTTTTTTAAATTTCTACTAATAAAAGAGAGACATCTTAGCAGCATCGTGCAGGCTAACCCATTTTTGAGACCAAAATAATTTTTTTCCCCTTAAGGTAGGCTCTGGACCCACTCCGTCGGCTTGCGGGTTCGATTCCCGTCTAGCACTCTGGAAGAGCCTCGGCGGCCCATGCGGTGAATTCTAGCCTAGCAAGGGAGCTGTTCATATCCGGAGAGTCGTGGGACCGGTATCTCTAGAGGAAAAGGTTTTCTCTAAGTATTTAAAGCGGTTGCTCTTGGTGGTTCGGAACCCACCTTAAACTGTAGGTCCTTACCTTAAACTGTAGTATACAAAAATTTATTGTTTGTGAATGCTTTAGTTGGGTATAGATTGCAAGTCCTTTTGGAAAAAATATTGCAATATTGATAAACAATGAATTTTTTGAGGTATTGAAAATACATGATATGCAGATTAAAATATACATCTACATTTACAGGACATCCTTGGCACAAAAGTTAGATAAACTAATGAGGCATTCTGAAGATATCTTGAGATATCTTTGGAATATCTAATGAATGTTGAAATTTTTTCACTGTAGAATATCGGTCTCAGTATGTCTAATGTCGCATGTTAAGCACGTGGGCTGTTCCAGAATGTAAATGATCTTGGCCTTTGTTCTTTAAGCGTCGCAAATGTGACCTATAAACACTAGGGATTACTTCTGGAAGTGTTAAGTATATGTGATCAGTGTCTGGAAATTTACCTCGGTGAGTTTTGTTTCTATAATGATAATTTTGTGCGATTGGATTGAATGGTATAAACTCCTTAGCTGAATAAAATTTGTTATTTCCTATATTCACATAAGCATCCCACGGAGTATGTTTATTAGGATCATGTCCTAAAAACGGATGTTCCGGTTGGACAAGACGCGAATGAAAATGTCGCTTCCCTGTATATATATCAACATGATATTGTATAGGGATAAAATTAAGTAACATATAGTCACTTAAATACGGTCGACGGTGTTGCTCCAGGAAAGCTCCTCGTAAAATACAGCCATCATCCATTCTCACAATAAAGAATGCTCCAGGCAACTGGTCCGGTCTATTTAAATTGGGTTGTCCAGGTATATTATGTTGTCCAGGTAAATTTGGTTGTCCAGGCAAATTTGGTTGACCATGTAAATTGGGTTCTTGAGGCAAATTGGGTTGTCCAGGTAAATTTGGTTCTCCATGTAAATTGGGTTGTCCAGGTAAATTTGGTTCTCCATGTAAATTGGGTTGTCCAGGTAAATTTGGTTCTCCGTGTAAATTGGGTTGTTCATGTGAATTGGGCTGTCCAGATAAATTTGCTTGTACATGTAAATTGGTTTGTCCAGTTAAATTGGGTGGTCCAATTAAAGTGGGTTGTCCATCTGCACCTAATTTCGTAAAAAAAGTAACATTTATAAAGTTTTTTGCACTAACAACTCAAGCTTTAAAAACATCGAACAATCACTGGTCGCAAAAAATTAACTTGATGTATTTATGAAATTCAAAATGTTTCATTTAAAATAAATATTCGATGCCATTTAAATGTCTGAATTCAGCGGATACTTTTTTTTATAATTCGAAATAATTGCAATAAAACTTTAGCTTTTGAACATTAGGACTTTTAAATGTTAAGAGGATTTTGTAAAATTCTATACAATTTAAGTACATTTTTTAATCAATTGAGTAACTCCAGAAAATTCAAAAAATTTGAGTGAAACGCTTTCGCCAACGTTTTTTTCAGGATTTCAATATACTATGTACCGCTATTTGTAGGACACGGAAATTGAAATAACTGATCCTCACGTCTTTTTTCGATATAAAAAAAAGTCAAAAGAGGAAACACGCTGCCTTTTGAACGCCTTAAAAGACTATTAAAACTACTTTTTGAATAACATTGAAAAAAATACCAATTTTGATCGCAAAAATAAGAATAAAAAGTAGAAAATTACATTTTGCAGTTCAACTATTTAAGATAAGAAAAAAAGATCAACAGTCAAAAATTGTTCAGCCTAAAAATATCTAGAAATTTATTAATCGCCTTTAATAGGGCCCATAGTTTTTGTCTTATTTGTGAAGGACAACATTACGAAAAAGACGGACAATTAAAATGAAGAAGCAAAGGTTGTACACCCCAAAAAGATCAAAAATTTGTTTAAAGCAATCTTTAGGAAATTTTAGTTTTTCTTTCATTTGTGGAAAATGAAACTTAAAATTAAAAAATTGTATTTTTGGATAAGCGACACAAACTATTAAAAAATTAATATACATAAGTGGCTCGATCAAAGAAGAGCTACAAATCTGTTTTCAAATTTTTTTAGGGGACAGGCAGTTTTTGCTTTGATCACAAAAAAGAACATTGAATATTAAAAAATTAAATTTTTTGAAAAACAGCACAAGGTTCGAACAAAACTAGTTTATTAAAAAAATATTATCAAAATTGCTTCTTAACATATTTAGACAGAATGAGTAGTTTTTTTTTAATTGAAAGAAATAACATTAAATATAAACAAATGAAGTTTTTGGAAAAAACAAACAGGTTATAATAAAACGTTTCATATAAAAATAATTTTTCTTTTTGTAAAATGCGCACTTTGTCGATTATAAAAACAAACCAAGAAAAATTTAGCTGTTTTAATCAAGATGCATATTATTAATTTTAATAATATAAATTTATTGAATTGATACATTTTTCAGGGTATCTGGCAATACGAATTAGTGCCAGATAAAAAACAAATATCAAAGTAATCATGAATAATAAAATTTTGTACATCCTTTTACAATATCTGTAGAAAAATATTTTGGCAACAAATTTAAAGAAGGTTTGGAATAGAAAGTTTTATTCTCACTAAGAAAAAAAATGTAATAGACATAACTTTTTGAATTTTTTTTTTACAAATCGGAAAAGTATCGCCTAATTTACTCTAAAAAACAAAATATTTTGTCCCCGAGAGATTTTGCGACTTGAGATATACAACTCTGTCTGATTTGAAATGGATTTGATTTTAGACATCTACCCAGAAAGACGAATATTCAACTAAAAACTGTTTATTTCAAACAACAAAATATACAAGTGAAAAATTTTGTGAAATTAAAAAAAAAAATTCAATACAATAATTAATGAAAAAAAGTTCACATTTCAAGAACAATAAATCGGTTTTAAAAATAAAGAGATTAACTTAAAAAATGATAACAAAGTGGTTGAACTTTCACCCAAGTAGTTGAATTTTGAATTAAGAGAATTATTTTAAGCCAAAAATTAAATAGCTACATTGTCAGTGAAAAAAATACAGTTTTGTAATAAAGAAAAAAATAACTTTCCACAAAGTAGTTAAATTTTTAATCGACGAGATGAATAAAAATAAAAATGATAATAACGTATTTGCAGGTCAAGACTCAAAATGGTTTCGATTGAACAAAGTTTTGATCGAAACCTATTTTCTTCGCTAAAAATTCATCTCTGCTAAGGCTTTGATTTTCAGAACCCAAATTTCAACATTATGTACTTTTTCGGTTTAGAAAAAGTTAAAATTTAGAAAAGGTTATTTGTAAAATTACTAAAAATTTTGTAAACCTTGTAAAAAATTCAGTGAGCTTTACAAAAAAGCAATGCTCTACCTATTTGAACTAAAAATTATTATATCAAGTGAAATTATTTTTCTCTGATTACATATAAATATACGAAACTCTTTTTTATGTCATAAGTAATAATTTTGTAACTATATTCAGTGCAGAAAGCAGAGATTAAGTTTTCATGAACATAATCATCGCCATATTTGTTTACAATATTTTCACATTAATTTCTAGAGCAAAATATATTTTCTAATATTTTGAATTCATAAATAATTTCAATATATCATTTGAGTCATCTTTATTGTCCACAATTTTATTTTATAACCTCAAAGATTTGATAGGAACTAATTAATAGTTTTTCAAAATACATGAAGAAAAATCGTTTTTATGTTTTATACATATCGAAAATACTTTGAGAAATTGAGTTTTACCTGGCTAATGTTTTTTCAAAAACTGCCAAGAAAATATTAATATTATTACTGGAGTGAATAATTTCCTTTTTTGTACATAAAACACATGCATAATTATGATCTGAAAATAATTTTTTGTAGATTGCAATGCAAGGAAAAGGTACTTATAACTGGTACAGTAAACTAGACGATTGTAAACAAAAAGCAATGAGCTTTATGCTCCTTTGATTATCCGGCTGTTTTCCATAAAAAAATACGTGTCCAGCGTATAAGACCTTTACTCCTTCCATCCAATTTTTACACGTTGGAGACAATAACGTAAATTTACAAATTTCAGCAATTCTGAGTGACATCTTTGGCATTTTAAGCACGAAAGACGATTAAAAATCACTAACGACACAATGTATCAGTTGCAAAGTGACCCCGTTGTCGCCGGCCATCTTTGTTTAAAGAACCATTCTGACGTCATGATTTCAGATCCCAATAGGTACCTATTGCCATCAATGAGAGAATTGCTCAAACGTCAGCGCCATCACCGTCATAACTCTGAAGCAGATTTCGTGTTTGCGCGAATTACGCGAATTACGAACTGAATATAGTTATAAAATTATTACTTATGAAATAAAAAAGAGTTTCGTTTTCAAAAATATCTCCCTGACAATACAAACAACTAGCGTAGTTAATAATTTTATATTTGATGCAGCTCGCTGAATTTGCTGTCAAAATTACCTGCTTTCCATTTTTTCAATTGCAATAAATTTTGACAGCAACTTAAAAAAAAAAAAAATTGCTGTCAATAATTCTTTTTTTTTTGAAAAAATTGCATTACAGTATTTTTTCCTGCAAGTTATAAACAATTTCTTGCTGTCAATAATTTTATCTTGTATTTATACTTCAAATCATGTTAACAAAAAAATTGAAAGCGTTCAGAATTCATTGCTTTTGCTTTGTAAGTCTGTTAACAAAATTACACGTTTACAATTTGGCGGTGTAGAATTGAAGGAAACTCATATAAACGTAAACGTTTTTCAAATAAATTACTACAACCACAATTATAATGTTCAGAGTAAAAATATTGATTCAAAATTAGATAATTGAATTTTTCGAGATAGCATTGTGAGATTAGAATATTTAATTTAGTTTTGAAATTAAAATGGACAAGATTTAAGATTTTGAATTAAAAATGATAAAAGCTAACATTCTTTACTTATTTCATTTTGAACTATTTTAAGTAGAAGTACTAAAATTTTAATTCCTTTGAATTTAACATAATCTAATTTTAGGAAATCTAATCTGGAATTTTTATACTTAAATTGAATTTAAGAGAAAAACTAGTTTTTTTTTATTCAGTATTGAATATAATAATTTTTAGACAAGGCAGATAATCTTTATCGTTCTAATTACATTAATTTAAACTATTGATTACATACTTTGAAAAATTAATAGTAATTAAAAATTACTTTAATATTAAATTAAAAATTATTGAAAATTCTTTACTTTTTTAAGTTCACCTGATCTTTATTAGTAATTAAAATCTTTTTCAGCTGAAATATCAAGTATTATATTTCTTGATAAGAATTAATCTTTTTTGGTAAAAATTCCAGTAATTGGGTAAATATTTTAATAAATTATCTTATTTTGTTGAAAATTCATCTATTTTGATAGAAATTTGATCTTCGTTGACTACAAGTTGAACTGTTTAAGTAAATATTCGTTTATTTTAATGAAATACAACTGTGTTTAATTTATAATTAAAACATTTTTCGGTTGAAAATTTTTATATTATATTTTTAATGAGAATTCATATTTTTTGGTAGAAAGTAAGTGTTTTTGATTTTAAAATTCAACAATAATTAGAAAATTAAAGTATTAGGTTAATCGAAACCGGTGAATTCTGATTATCAACCAAAAATGATTTGTGTTACAAATTAAAAGCAGTTGACTCACTGTGAAAAAAAACAATTGAATTTTCAATAAAAATGTTGAAGCCCCAACCTGAACAGATTAATTTCCAACTCAGTAGTCTCATTTTTGCTCATGAAATATGAAATTTGTAATTAAGAAGATAAATTTTTGAACCAAAAAGAGGAATTTTCCAAAACGAAATCATCAGAGTTGTAGTATTTTCAAAATTTTAAAAAAGAACGAAAATAAAAATGTTAGGCCAAACAACGCACGATGTAAAAAATTAGAGACAAGAAAAACTTTTTGGTCGTTAAACAATAAAAGACACGAAAAAAAGTATAAATATCAATCGCCCCGAAAAATGTCTACTTATTTCCTAATCACATTCGATAGAACGCGCAGTGCTTCTTTCATTCGTAAAAAACAATATAAAAATTAAATTTTTAAACAAACGGCACAAGCTACAAACAAAACTAAGACGCAAAAGTTTTACCCAAAACTGAGCTAAAAATTTTTAAGAAATAACATTAACTAAAAGTAACATTAATTATATATAAAAACTTTTCATGAAAATAACACGATATGCGAACAAACTCAATTAGGAAGCATTTTACAAAATTTTTGAAGTAGTAGTTTTATAATTTGCTTCCAAAATTCGTAACTTTACATAAAATTGGTAAATTTTCGACAATTTTATCTTAATCCTGATTTCAGTAACAGAATTTGAAAAACTCCGTTACTTTTGGGTCTGAAATGTTTATTAAATTTCCAAACATTTTTAACAGTGAAGAACAACTCTTTTTTCATTATAGAGTGCCATTTTCCTGGTTCCAATTTTTAAAGAATCTTAAAAATTTTTTAAAATTAATTCAAAAATATATGTGACAGCAAGAGTTTTTGTATGTAAATACATGTAGAAATTAAAACGATGATAAAACCAGGTTCGTTTGCACATTCCTTGCAATATCTGCAAACAAGAAGTCACAGATCTTGGAAAATAAATGAATGTAATGTTTAATTAATATAAATTATATTTACCTAATTTTATTTAATTGATCTGTGTGAAGTAAATAGGATTTTAAATTTGATGTTAATCTCATACAAAATTTATAAATTTTCACTTAGCTGACTTGAATTCAAAGTCATTTATATTTTAGGTTTGTGTATTTCTAATTTGTCTTTTGAACTTCCACTTGACTCTCGAGTGTTGATTCTTAGGTCTCGAGGAGAGAGCATCGTGGCTGCGTTGCTGTTCCTACACCCTTACAAATTTATTTTATTTTAATTTTTTGCATTGATAAGGGTACTTTGTTAGTGCCGAATTGTTGGTGATTATTTTATACAAATGTACTTTTTATTATGATTTGATAATGATAAGAAAAAGAATACGAAAGAAATAAAAAAGGAAGGAAAGGGATGGAGCTTTAGGAAAAGGGAATTTATAATCACTAGATTTTATTTTATGATGCTTTGACTTTTAATTTGAAAGGTCAGTGCACAAATGAGGAGAAAGAGTGAAGCGCAAAAGACAACGAACAGTCGCCCCAAGCGCGCTTAGACTTGCAATTTAAAATTGAAAAATTTTAGTATTTGACTACGAAATTAGAAATGAGCGTAGCATGTTGTCATCATAATAAAAGCAATAAATTCAACCTTGGTAGATATAAAAAAAGTCTGATTTTCGGAAATTCTTTTAGGAGCTGGTAGCATATGCTAAAATGCAATTTTTATTCTCAAGTATCGAACATTCTTCTCATGCAATTTTAAATAAAGAAATATCGTTTTTAATTCTGCTTCTATTCAGTCAATTTGATCATTGTTTGTACAAGATAAGAGTTTATTACACGGCATGCGTTATCTACTGGTTTGTATACAGTAAAAAATACTTTCCTTTTTATGAATTCATAGGTCATATTTTTTTTCACCTGTATAATTAACAAAAATTAATTTTTTTGGAAATACAATAGAACCTCGTTTATCCGAGATATTGTGGAACGGCCCCATTATGTATAATCAGGAAACTCGGATAGAATAAAATTTTAAATTAAAAAAATCTCAGTATAATACACTAAAAGTATACTTAAATCAATATTTAATTTGCAAAATTACATGTTTTTAATATTCTTATAAATATTTTATATCACATACATAAGTATCTTTATTTAAGAGTTATCCACACAGTTCTTAACGTAGAGAGTAGTTAGATTATCAACCAATCACAGAAGAGGTTTATGAAGATCTGCACTTGTTGTTGAGACAAGTTCAAATGTAAGAATAAAAATTAAGGCTCGGATAATGCGGACTACTCTTGCGCTATAGCTCGGATAAGACAAGTGAACTATTTTTGTTTCACCCTCGGATAATCACCTGCGGATAATTGCCTCCAAAATGCATAAATTGATGTGACTAAAATTCCCCAAAATTTGTGAAATATTAATTTAAAAAACTTCAGCTCGAACGTAGCAATGGAAGGGGTTTGCTCTCAGGGAACTGCCATGATGGTCACTGTAGTCTCTGCTCCAGATTATTATGCTTTGTTACTAGTATACTGCTGTCTTAAACATTCGACGTGTCATTTCTGTTGCACAAGAGACGGCACGTCGCGCCCTTGAAGATTTTTTTAAAGCTACCAATCTAGAACCGCAAGACTAAAATGAAGGTGGTGGCGAAATCAAAACTGTGATGTGCTGAATAGTTTACAACCAGCCCTACTAGCTCCTGACCAGAGCCTGAAGATTACCCAGACGGAAATACGAGGGTAGTTCAATAAGTCCTTAGAATGACCAACAAATGGCGCGCGAATCGCTCCAAATCATCTGTTTTCAGTCAGCACCGCTCCCGACTAGATATATG
>NC_046659.1:145124854-145132154 GCF_010883055.1 Belonocnema kinseyi | reverse complement strand
GTATAGAGCTCCAAGGAGATTATGTTGAAAAATAAAAAAAAAATTGCCCAAAAAAAATTGTTTTTATACTTCATTCTAAGGACTTATTGAACTACCCTCGTAAGTGAACAAAAAGGCCCGACTAGCCCTTGAACAATCACCGATCAGGCCCCTACTGAATTTTTGACAACAAAAAGCCCAACTAGTCCCCGACTGGACACTTTGTGAAAATTAATGACCCGACTAGCCCCCGATTAGTGCCTGACTTGTAATAGGGTCAAATAGGTTTCTTATTTTATCTTATAATCTTATAATCTGGGATGACCTTAGAGAACGCATATACTATTTTTATTTTAGATATTAAATTTAGTAATACATGAAACTTACGTTTAAAATTTAAGAAGCCCGTTAAGAATAAAAGCTGTATTTCAGCGAAAATCTTCATATCTTTGGAGTGGATAAGATAAGGGAGAACAGAAATTTAAGTGTTCCAGAAGTTCGCGATAAAACTGACACGAAAATGGCTACAACATATACAAATATTTAGCCTCCCATCCAGTCAATGCTTTATGTATTCTTTCGAATAAACAGTCTTAAGCGAGGAATAATTCTGATGTCACTCTGTAAAACGATTGTATATTCTAGACCAATCACTCATACAAAAATTATTTGTACTTGCTAAGTATTTCATGAATATACATGAGGCATAAGTCTAGTTGGTACAAAAATGTGTTTCATTCAATATTAACAAGATAGTGAACCGGCTTTCAATAGTATACTTCTACTACTTCAGTACCAACATTATATGAAAGTACAAGATTTGCGTTTGTCAAAAACTTTTTTTTGCGCAAGCAAGCTGAATAATTTAAAAATATTTTTTAAAATTGGTAAAAACATAAAGCGTCTTGAAGATTTAAACGAAAAATGCAGAAGCTTGTTAACCTATCAAGCCCTGACTTGACGGATTTTTCCATTTTCTTAAGCCTTCTCAAGCTCAATGAAAACTATCAGGCAAAAATTTTTAATACATCAATATCTACGTAGAATTTCAGAATCTGTCCGAATATGACATAGGTTTGAGAGCAAAACGTAATCTGAATAGGTTATGTTCCCTTTTTTAGCGAAAATTCGTTTTACAAAGAAATGTTTTTTTTTCTAAATCGATGCTTTCGGATCGAAATCGAAGACGAATGTGTTCGAAAAGTAAATATAACGCATCCTCGAATCTTTTTCTTTCGTGTTTAAGTGACTCCACTTAGAAAATCAAATTGGGACTCTTCAAAATGGTGTCTCAAACTTAAAAATTTTAGACGATATAGTATTTTTAGCACATAAAAATCGATTTCTCACAAATTCACGTGAAAGTTTGTAGAAGAGGGTTTTGGAGGTCGCTGATTACGAATCCGAGATTAAATTTGACAAATTCAAAATGGCGGATCAAAAATGGTGGAAAAAATTTAATCAGGCGTATTGGTATGATGATGTATACTAAGGGATTTTGAAGGTCGCTAATTACGAGTCTGCAGTCAAAGTTGAAAAATTTGAAGTGGCGGACCGAATATGGTCGAAAAAAATAAGAAAAGACCAAAACAAAGTATTTGTATTATTATTTTTGTCGCTCAGGAATTAATGAATAGTTAAAAAACCTGAAAAGTAATTAAAAGAACCTAGGCCCGGTCTACAAGCATGATTACATATCATAATCGTTGATTATTATTCTAGAATATTTTTTATGAGCCAAAAAATCTGTTAACCCACAACAACAGTTTTTTGTTATATTATTCTACTTTTTTATACATTTTTTAGATTCAATATTAAAAATTTGTCGAATCTTACATAGGATTCCTAATCAGCGACTAAAGGGACCCCAAAGTACATATTATCATTCAGATACATGAAATTCAATTTTTTTCAACAGCCATTTTGAATTTTTTAAATTTGACGTTAGATTCGTCCTCAGCAAACCAAAATACACCTTAGTGTACGTTATCATACCAATATGCGTAATTGAATTTTTCTTTTGGCCGTCATTTTGGATCAGCCATTTTGAATTTGTCAAATTTTATCTCGGATTCGCAATCAGCGACCTAAAGACCCCTTTCTACAAATTTTCACGTGAATTTGTGAGAAATTGATTTTTCTGTGCAAAAACTACTATATCGTCTAAAATTTTTAACTTTGAGAAGCCATTTTGAATAGTTACGATTTGTTTTTCTACGTGGAATCACTTAGTCACAAATGAAAACGATTCGAGGACGCGATACGTTTACTTTTTCAACACATTCGTCTTTGATTTCGATCCGAAAGCATTTATTTAGAAAAAAAATTTTCTTTGTAACACAAATTTTCGATAAGAAAAACTAACATAACCTATTCAGATTACGCTTTCTCTAAAACCAATGGCAGATTCGGAAAGATCGTGAAATTTTACGTACATATTGATCTATTAAAAAATTTTTTCTGTCTGTTTTCATTGAAATTAAGAAGGCTGAAAAAAATGAAAAAAAAACGTCCCGTCAGGGCTTAAGGGGTTAAAAGTTTTAAAGTGATTCAAGAGGACTAAAAAAACTGTAAGATTCCTAAGAAAATATAAGCTTATTGTTTTGTTTAAAAACTTAATTTTATAACAATATTTCAAAATATTTTCAAACATTATTTAAATTCTTTTAACAAAAGTTGAAGATTTTGAGCCAATTTCTGTTCATTTGAAGGATTGTTTTAAATTGTCAGTTTTTGCTAAGTTTTTAAATGGTCAGTAATTTACAAATATTATCACATCGACGAGATACATACGATTCTAAGCTAAATATAAAAGAATTTTACATAAATTAAAATTATTCTAGAGAAGACAACAATATTTTTTGAATCCCAAATAAATTAAATTGAATTAAATTACATTAGTTCAAAGAAGTGAGTTTTTGATGCAATGGTAATTTCTGGATATTAAATGTATTTTTGGCGGCATTTCGTTCGATTTTTAAACATCAGTAACATTCAGAAATTTTCAGTTTTGGGAATTCGGCAGTGTCAGATGTTTGTAATTTCAGAGTTTTTTATTTCGAATATTTTATTTTTCTGGAATTTTGCAGAGCCGAATCTAAACAGTTAGAAATATTTATATAATGAAACCAAAACAAAATAACTAAAACAAATACGTTTATGCGAAAATTTTTATTTTTATTTTATGTACTATTTTATATTTAATAATTTATCCATTAAAACAAATTCAATGCAGGAACTGTTTCTTTCCTATTCTCTTGATAGAAGGTCATTCAGATTTGCTTATAAGAACTTGTATGGCCATATTTATGCCTCTTTTCAAAATTGTTATTTTTTTTTTGGTCTCTAATGATTTATGATAAAATTATTATGCCAAAAAACAGAATAGTTATATTTTCAGTTCGCGAAATTAATTTTCAGCAAAAAAAAACTAATTTTCAAACGATGAATTTCAATTTAAAAAATAAGAGACAAATTTTAAATAAAATATTAGCTATTCGCAAGCAAAAATTTTGAACAAAAATTTTGAACAAAATAGTGGAATTTTCAACTGCAAAAAAATCGGCTTAAGAACCGAAAATATTAGTTCTCAATGAGATGTGTTAAACTAGATTCATGTGAATTAAAACTCATCTAGTATTCAGCAACTGCCTATCTGAAAATTTGTGGTGCAACATCAAGAATAAGATAATAAATAATGCAAATTTTCTTTTGTTCATGAAAATTAGAAGGGTTTCCCCATTAGAAAAAAAACGTTTTTTTAAATGTTAGTCAGAATCTTATGTGGATTTATATAGTTGCTTATATAGTCTCCATATTGAAAACCACTGGAAACTAATTTGCTCGGAATGATTCCCCGGTCGTGTTTACTAAACATGAACTCAACCTGGGAAAACCTTCCGGGCTAAATCACTTTCAAGTGGCCATTCAACGACCTTTCCACTTTCTACCCTAGTTTTAAACAATTGCAGGGAAGAAAGAGAGTAATAAAGTCACACCTGGCGCAGTTGTGATGGAAGTTTTCCCCATCACGCGCCAGGCATGACACACTTCGCGTCATCACTCGCTTCCTCTCCCTCTTCTCTCTCTCTCTCTCTTCACTCTACGCGGAAAACAGCCAGTGGCAATCAAACGTAAAGTATACGAATTACCGAAATTCCCCTTTTAACTGTTTCTTGTATTTTCTTTTCTCAAAATCGGGTTAGATAGTGACATGACAATATTTACGCGCAGTCTAGTTTTATATTTCGATTTTAACTTCATATATATTTGTATGTCATAAATTTTCTTTTACTTTGCCTTGTGATGTTGTATATTTTATCCTTTATGTATATTTTCTTCAGTGGTTTAATTTTTATCCTTTATGTACATTCATCCGGCTATATTTTATATACTCTACGTTTCACCTTGTGATATTTTATTTTAATCCTATCTTATGTACTTTTATTTTGTACATTCCGATATTTTATTCTAGCTTTCTCTTATTTGTTTTAGTTTCGCATTTTGTGATTATTTTTAATCTGCTTTTTTGATTTTATTTTTCATTAATTACTTTTGCTTTTTATCTGTATCCTAATTTTAAACTTTATCTGGATTATTTTGAATTTTCGCACCATGCGCCATATTGTAGCTGGTTTAACGGTGAGCTGCGCGCTCAATCCCGTGTAGAGTAGAGATGGACAGGGCAGCCGCTGCGCCCCTCTATCAGCGACGTGAGTGGCGGAGAGGACCGCGCCAATTGCCGACCGGCCCGCCTCTCGGCCGGCGAACATAATAGCGAGTGCGTGCAAGCGAAGGCACGCACTTCTATTCGGGCTTCCAGTTGGGTAACCTCAGTCCCCTGGTCGCTTTCGGCACTTTTACCATTTTTTGAGAATAAAGTGATTTGGAAATCAAACGTAATTCCAGCCTCTCTCCCTCTCTTACCTTTCCCTCGCAAATTCCCATCCTCCGCACTCATTCGCACTGAATTCTCTCTCCTTTGGTTCCTCTCTCACTCTCTTTCTTTTTCTCTTGTATGGTAAGGTCTCTGCAGCCTCGACAGGAGATCTTTACTTCTTTCTGGGACGGTAAGCTCTCCACAGCTCCACCCGCCATCTTTACTCTCTTTAGAACTCAGTACGCTTTCGCAGCTTCGCCTCGACCGCTTTCCTATCGTTCTGCTTTTTTAGGATGGGTACGATTTCTTGAAGCTCCAGTCACCCTCTCTTTTCTATTTTTCCAAGGCCGGTAAGCTTTCTAGCAGCTCCGGTTGCCTTTTGCTTAACTTCCTTCGAGGACCGGTAAGCTTTTCTTGGTGATCGGATCGTCCTTGCTCGTCTTTTACTGTCTCTCTCCTCTGATTCTCCTCCAGGCGTATGCCTGGAAAAATCCAAATATTCTACCCGTCACGGCAAGTCCTTCCGAGTCCGCCGTCGCTTAGCAGCCCCACGTGAAGCCCTTCAAGCGGATCTCCCAGTGGACTAGCGTCCTTCTACTTCCTCCTCCACACCTGAAGCAGTAATCCGTTCCATCACTCCTCTCCCTAGGACCTACCATGTCTTTCTAGTTCGGCCCTCGATCTCTTCTTCCGCTGACTTGGGCCGCCTGAACAGGCGTTACGAGGCATCGGACGTCCTTGCGGGGAGACCAGATGTGACCTGCACTTGTAGGTCCAACCATTTTCTGAATTGACGACAGGACTATCCCCTTAAAAAAAGGTCATCAAACCCTAGCACTACTTTCAGCTCCAGCCTGCACCCGCTAGAAGTCGTGGCCAATAGCCTCTTCCCAGGAGCGTTCGACGGATTGCCACCCAACAGCAGAGAAGTCGTGGTGAAGTAGCCTCTACTCTGGAGGGTACGACTGGCTCGCCACGCCCAGGAAGATCTTCAGCACCAGCCGAGTCACGCACTCTAGATCAACCACGATCCCTCCTCATCACCATAGAAATTTAATTTGCAGTACTCAAATGTTTACAGTGTTTTAAGGCATTTTCAAATATTTGATATTTGAAGCGTAAAAAGTTTAAATTTTGAGAAAAAAAAACAGATTAACTTAAATAAGCTATATGAATATTCCCTAAAATATTCAAATCCTTAAGCGAATACATAAATTTTCAAATAGGAATGAATACTTTTCAATTGAAAATTAAAAATTTCAAACAAAAAATGAATAGTTTTAATTTTATTTTCAAAACTAAATTAAAATTTTCAAAAAATACATGCGTTCTTAAATGAATAGTGTAAACTTGTAACTAGATAAGTGTAAAATAAGTGATTTTTTACTAATACAGCAAAAAAAAATTTAAGCCACTCTATTTTCAGATAAAAAATTTATTTTTATCGAAGGGTTTGATTTTTAAGCAAAGCATTAATTTTTTAAGCAAGAAACCAACATACTAAATAGTTTGATTTCTAACCACAGACCTGATACTCTAACAACAACAAAATTGATTAAAGGTTTCAAACGTCAAGCTTATAGTATAATTAATCAGTATTTAAATTTTGAACAAAACAGGCAAATTTTCTGCAAAATAGTTAAATTTTAAACAAGGAAGATTCCTTTAACGAAATAGCAGAATTTTCCTCAAAATATTTTTACAATGAACCAAAACAAAATAATTGATTTATCAACCGAAACCACGAACTTCCAAACAAGTGAATACATTTTCACATTTAATTACTTTTAAGACCATAAAAGCGAAAAACAGTCTTATGCCACGACACCGTCAAACAAAAGTTTCATGTCCGCAGAACTGAATAAATTCCTTGGATTCCTTTCATTCAGCATCCTTAGACAAGGGCTGTCCCAAAAGTATCCGACCTACCTCGATTTCTCGGCGCTTGATTTATTCTTCGTCATCCGGGGGGTGGCATCCTTCAAAGTAGCCCCCATTTGATTGAGCAAGACGCTCAATCGATGTTTCCACTTATTATAGCACTCTTGAAAGTCAGACTTTGGAATCGCCTTTAGTGCATGCATCACATTGGTTTCAACAGTCTCTTGATCGTCGAAATGATGTCCCTCAAGCGGCATTTTCAATCGAGGAAACAGCCAAATGTTGCAGGGAGCTATATCCGGACTGCATGGAGGTTGACGGAGCTGCGCAATACTTTTTATCAATAAATGCTGTTGCACTAAAGGCGATTCCGAAGTCTGACTTTCAAGAGTGCTTTAATAAGTGGAAACATCGATATAAGAGTCTTGTTCAATCAAATGGGGACTACTTTGAAGGATGCTACCAGGTGTATACATATGAAACCGGTATTTTTTCAAGAAAAAAACACATTTATTTCAAGAGAATGATAACAAATATTTTATTCAAAGTACGCGCCCTCGC
>NC_046659.1:145115141-145124754 GCF_010883055.1 Belonocnema kinseyi | reverse complement strand
TACGCCAATTAGCACAAATGGTAAGTTCCGACAGTGCCTACAAGTGTGCCTACTGGCCGCTAAATGGCAATACCGGTTTCATATGTATACACCTGGTAGCCCTCGGATGACGAAGAATAAATCAAGCGCCGAGAAATTGAGGTAGGTCAGATACTCTTAGGACATCCCTCGTATCTCAAAAAAAAATTTTGATGAAACTTTGTTTACCCATATTTATAAGCTTAATATCTGTGAAGCCTGGTTTTATTTTAATTTAAGCTGAAAATTGAATTTTTGTCTTAATCCGCAACCGAGTCCGCTCCAATTTTAGGCAGGTGTCAAATGTAAATGGTCAACTTTCACATTTATTTCCTCTAAACTGGCTAAATTTTGCTGATGAAACTTCTTTGGCCTCAAATCAGTAATACTTCATTCCAGCAGTGCACTTTTTTCAATTTTTAAATATTGACTTTGATTATACAGAATGTTTATTCGTTTAATTGCAAAGTTAGCAAAATGCGCCTTAGTACCTTTTGGACTGTCTCCCTTGAAATTTACATTAGATTAATGTTAACTAATACTCATTTGGATTTCCTCAAATCTCGACGTTTTAAGATTACGTGGATAGCGTTTTCTAGCTGCCAATGATTGATGCAAGATAATGAATAATATAATAAATAATAAAGTTGTACTGTTTTGCAATATTTTTCCAAATAGTTTCAAATGTAGTTTATTGATTTACGGGATAGAAAATACATGATATGTAGATTGAGATACAGAAGAATTTTGCTTATCCGATCTATCGCGGACCGGCCCGAACTTGGATAATCGGGAGACTAAAGTAAAACGGAATTTTTAATAAAAAGAAAAACTTTGTATAATAAACTGGAAATGTACTCAAATATACATTCAATTCTTCACTTATATGTTAAAATATTTTTTTATTAATAGTTTATATTATATACCTACGCCATGATGTTTCTTTATTTAAGAGTGATCCACCCAGTTCTTAAGGGGGAGACACCTTTAGAATTTCCAAAAAATCGATTTTTTTTTCTTTCATATTTTGAATCTATAATATGTTAAAAATATACTGTAAAAAGAAAAAGGAAAATATTAAATATTTATGGAGATATTGTCAAAAATGTCAGAGTCCGCATACCGTCACTCATCAGGTAGTCGGAGCGCTTGGGTCAAAGCAATGTTTCTTACATAATAGGTTTGTATATTTTTTTGTCACTTAAATTCTGGGAACGCTGATTACTACGTTACTACGTTACTACGTTTACTGCGTTTATTACGTAGACCCGGAATCGCCGAGTGATCGGCAAGTCACTGATTATCTAGAAATTGTCTTTTCAAAAACTGCTCGTGCTGTAACTTAAAAAGTTATTGACTGATTAGGCTGAAATTTGCAGGGGTTTCTCTTTATGGTACTATCGGATGGATATACCCAAAAGTTTAAAGATATCCGGATATTAAATAATTGTTTGGGGATAAAAACTGCTGAAAAAATGGTCGAAAATTTGGACCTTCGATTAAACAGCCGATGTAAATGTTAATTTTCAACTTTTTTATTATTTTAAAGTTTTACCCTTCCCTTTAACACATAAGTAATTGAACAAAAAAAAACCTTTTTTATATCAGGTAAATGGAAAAATGTTGAAAGCTGCAGCAGTTATCGATGCATTGGAGCAGACGCTTTAAGGAATATTCTGCAGAGTCGCCATTCTGTAAAAAAAATCACATGTTTTTTACACTCTAGCAATGTAAAAAAAAAAGATGTTAAAATTAATAAATTATGTAGTTATTTTATCAACTTAAACAAAAATCATTAAAATTGATTGATTTTACCCTTTCTAACGGTATCTCCCCCCTTAAAGTAGAGAGTATATACGAAGTTGGGATGAAAAGTTTCCGGCCTGACCTAGAGATGGCGCCAGCAGGTCTAATTTTTAGTTTGTATTCTATGGGACTATATCTCACTACTTTGTATATCAACTTTTTAGTCGATTGCTTTATTAGTATAATTTAAATGCCTACTTAACAATACAGCTCGATTGTTTGTGCCCAAATGGAAAAATCAGAGAAATGTGCGGTAATTAAATACTTCTATTGAAAAGGTCTACTCGGCAGTCTGATAAGTACCTGCAAATTCTAAAAGATGGCATTAGTATTCACTAATGTGAACCATTTTCGTCGAACTTGATTCTTCAAATGACTCCTGTCAAAACTTCAGCCATTTATGTTTACGCATTTAAAAGTTACAGCACTGAGAAGCGACTAACCCCCGAGTTTTTTTTTAATATGGAAAAATCTGAGTTTCGAGTTTTGATCAAACACTACTATCTTCACAAGAAAACGATATCCGAGACCAAGGCCAAGCTGGATAAGTATTACCCGGACTCTGCATCGTCGATTGGAACGATTCATGAGTAGTTTACCGAGTTTCGTTGCGGCCGTACGAGCACAGTTGATGCTGAACGATCTGGGCGCCCAAAAGAGGTCACTACACCAGAAAATGTCGAAAAAATCCATGATATGATGTTGAATGATCCCAAAGTGAAATTGAGAGAGGTAGCTGATGCTGTAGGCATATCATTGGAACGTGTGGGCAATATCGTGCATTCAGTTTTGGGCATGAAGAAGCTCTGCGCGCGATGGGTGCCGCGTTTTCTCACAGTGGACCAAAAACGAATTCGTTTGACAAATTCCCAGAAGAATTTGGCATTATTTTCGCGTAAGCCGACCGAGTTTTTGGGCCGATTCGTAACCATGGATGAAACCTGGATCCACTACTACACTCCTGAGTCAACGGAACAGGCAAAACATTGGGTTACACCGGGCAAAAGTGCTCCGAAATGTCCAGAAACGCAACAATGGGTCGGAAAGTTTATGGCCTCCGTATTTTGGGATGCACAGTATCAAAAAGTTAGAAAATCGTTGGACTCCTGTATCGATCTAAAAGGAGAGTATGTTGAAAAATAAAACCGACTTTGGCCAAAAAAACCTCTCCGTGTTTCATTTTTCAGGGACTTATCAGACTGCCTGGTAACACCACTTTAAATTAAAGAAGAAGTATATTTCACGCTAAAAGACTTTTACCTTATATTCGAGGGTTAAACAGTGGATTTTTGAATTTAAGAGAGGTCGCACAATCACTTCTGACAAACCACGTTCAGGACGCTTTGTTGAGGTCGCAACTCCCAAAATGATCTAAAAAATTCATAAAATGGTGGTAGAGGACAGCAGGTTAAAAGTAAGTGAGATAGCTGAGGCTTCAAGGATGTCAACTGAGTGTGTACGCAATATTTGACTTTAACATTTGGGCATGGAGAAGCACTGTGCTAAATGTGTGCCGCGTTTGCTAACAGTCGATTAAAAATCGGCCCGGAAAACTGTTCAAATCAAAAATTTGGCGCTGCACGAGCGAAACGCCAGAAAATTTTTGCTTCTATTCATGACTGTGGATGAAACATGGATTCACTACTACACTCTAGTAAGTGAAAAATATTGGAAAAAATGGATTTGATCAGGTGAACCAACCCCAAATAAGGGAAAAACTGTTTTATCAGCCACTAAGGTTATGGCGAATGTTTTTTGGGATGGAAAAGGAATTATCTTTATTCATTACCTGAAGAAGGGTAAAACCATTACAGGTCAACCCTACACAGTTATTCGAAAGTTTAAAGAACGAAGTGAAAAATAAACCACCTCACTTGGCAAAGAGAAAAATCTTGTTTCACCACGACAACGCACCTCCCCATAGATCGGTCGTTGCGGTGGCTAAAATCTACGAATTGAAGTTAGAATTTTTCTTCTATCCACCATATTCGACAGATTCGGCCCTTAGCGACTATAATCTGTTCCCTAACCTTAAAAAATGGGTCGGAGGTAAGACATTTCAGAACAAGGACAAAGTTATCGATGCTGTAAATGAATATTTATAAGGACTTGACGAATCGGACCATAAAAGTGGCATCATTGCGTTAGAGCACCGTTATGAGAAATTTATTAGCCTTAAAGCAGTCAGAGAAGATATTTAGGAAGATCTGCTCCTTTTGATTCAAACAAGTTCGTGTGTATGAATAATGCATAAGGTTCGGATAAGGCGGGTCAACTATTTTTGTTTCAACCTCAGATAATCGCGAACTCGAGTGAAGCGGGGTCGGATAAGCGAGCTTCTACTGAGATTTTACATTTACAGGACTTCCTGGGATTATAAATTAAAGACCCTAATGAGATATTCTGGGAATATCTTAAGATGTCTCTAAAATATCCAATATATATCATACTTTTTGCATTGTAGGCTGTTGCCCATGATATGTCTAAGGTAGCATGTTCAGCACGTGGGCTAGCGTTGAGACGTATATGTGATCAGTGGGCGGATAATTATCTCGGTAATCTCCGTTTACAAAATTATAGTGATGAGTAATTACATCGAATGGTGCAAACTGGTCAGCTACAAAAAAATCCGACTTTCCTCATATTTGCTTGAGCGCTTATTGGAGTATGAGTATCATGAGCATGATGAAATATCCCAAGAACTATCCTAGTGACGATTTCATTAAAATGTCGGTTTCCTATAAATACGAGTACATCAGCGTGATAACGCAAAGGGTGCGTAAGGGCATCCAATATATAGATGGGATTGTACGGTGGGTAGCATTGTACTCGTATTAGATGATGTGCATTATAAATACAGCTATCATGCATTGTCACTATGACGTATCCTTCAGACAAATGGTGTCCAGGTAAATTGGGTTGAAAAGGTAAATTTGCTTGTCCAGGTAAATTTGGTATTCTACGTAAATTGGGTTTTCCAGGTAAATTTGGTGTTCCAATTAAATTAGGTTGTGCATCTGCACCTAATTTTGTAAGATAAAAGTAAAATTTATAAACTCTTTCTACGCTAACTACCTGAACTTTAAAAAACCTTGAACAATTACTAGTCAGAAAAAATTAACTTTATGCATTTATAAAACTAAAAAAGTTTTACTAAAAGTAGTTTTTCGATGATATTTGAAAATGTAAAGTCAACTTACCTTTTTTAGTGGTTCGAGATAATCAGAATCAAGTGTAAATTCTTAAACGCTTAGACTCCTACGTTCCATGAGTATCTTTCAAAATTTTAGACAATTCGTTTGAATTTTTTTTAGTAATTATGTAATGCCAGTAAAATACAAGAATTTGTGTATATATGTCTGTAGTGTGTAGTCTCTAGGCACGATAACTTTCGAAAAACTAATCAGAATGAATTGCTTCAGCACACTTTTTTAAGGCATAAAAGAAAAATACAAGTTTGTTAGCCAGCTAGGGCGCGCGATTGTTGGTCGCGCTCGATGATGCCTTCATCTCGCGCTACAAGCTTGTGCCATTTTTCTAAAAAATTTATTATATATTTTCAACGTAATTTTGTAACCAAAGTTTATAACAAACTTTTATTACATTTTTAAATTAAACAACTCTTTTATTTTTCTTTTAGCTCGTACCCTGTGCCGTTTTTTAATTAAATTTGTTTATTTCAAATATTGTTTCTTACGAATAAAACAAAAACTGCGCATCTCACCAACAAATAATTATTTAAAACTTTTATCTCCTTTTTGGATAACTTTTTATCTCTTTAATGTGGTTTTTACGACTAAAACCCAAAAATACGCTTTCTATTGTACAGCGATTTAATGACAAACTTATTGATCATTTCAGGAGACGCTGTTTCAGTTCATTCATTTTTCTGTCTATCGACTTTTTTAATGTCATGTGTTGTGGGATTAAAAATGTTTATTTCCGTTTTTTTAGTTTGAAAATGCTATAACACTGAGAATTTTCTTTGTATCAAAAATAGGCAATAGAATTTTTGTTTAAAGTTTTCGAATACTATGAAGAACCGTACATAGAATTTTTAATTCCTAAAGAAATTAATCTTAACAATTCTGAAAATGCGCTTACTTTTTTAATTTTCATCCACACTAGCCGGTTTACGAACGCATTATTTCTTTCTAGGCCTCCAATAAGTGTGCCAAAATAGAATAAAGTTTGATAAATCTTTTTGAAAATTATCTTGACTACACGATACAGACTACAGGCTAGAGACTACACAGAAGGACACACATCGTCCTAAAAATAGTTATTTCCGACTTCTAGGGTCTTAAAACGTGGAGATTTTATGAAAGCCGACTTCTCATTAGGATGAGAAGGTAACAAAAATTCCAGTTTGCGTTGAAACTATGCAAGATAAGAAAAAAATTATTGTGCAGAAATTGTCTATCGAAGAAAGATCTACAAATTAGTTGTTAATTATTTTTTCATATAACGCGTGATATTTTCTTTATTCGGAATGAATGATACTAAAAATAAAAAATTTAATTTTTGGATAAAAGACACAAGCTACGAGAAAAATAAATACACATAAGTTGCCCAATTAGAGAGGAAAGCTACAAATCTGTTACCAATAATTTTTTTATAGGAAGCGTAAGTCCCAGACTGAAGTACAATATTAGAATAATAAACATTTTGATATATTAGATATGAAAATAATGAAGAAAAGTTTTCACTTTGGACGAAATTGAGCCCGGAGTACGAGACGCGTGATCAGAAAGTGTTCATTAGAGCGAAAAGAGGTTTAACAAAAGAGAATTCACAATCACAAAAATACATTGTCGATGCTTGACATTCAATTTAAAACTGTCTAGTTACTAGTGGTAGCATAGAACGCAGAAAAAACAGGAGTCATTTTTCACTGCACCTTATTAAACCTGCAAACTTTTATCTCAACATTTTTTTGCATCTGTTGTTGTTTCCAACAGAAATTAGAAAATTCGATTGCCAGAAAAAGGATTCTTTTGACTAAAAATGTTATTTAGCATTCAATACGCATAACTGTTTCAAACATTATTTTTTTGCAGATCATCAAAAATACGTATCGTCTAATTTCTTGTATAAAACAACATATTTTGTCTCAAAAGATTTATTTTGAGTTTTGAGAGGGGAGTTTTTAATACAATAATTAAATAAAAAAAAATAGTTTAAATCTCAATTTAAAAAATAATTTTTTGAAAAAACGAACTTGAAAACTGGTCTTTAACTTATATTATAAGTTTGCAGTAAAAAATATTGGTCATTTTTACTTCAGTTTTTAATCAAAAGATTTCCTACCTTCACTCTAACCAATTCTTTACAAGTTTTGTTGATTAGAACCAATTTAATTTAAGATTGTAGAAAAGTCTGCATCAATAAGTCAGAGCGTAAATAAAATTTCTAAATCAAAACAAATTTCGGATTTCTTCAAATCTTTACGTTTCGAGCCCCCTTTCTTAAAAAAGCCGACTTAACAACAGTTTCTGTGTTTCGCTGCTGACCTCGGCTTAAATTGTGTTTTGGCATACTTTTCAATAATTCATTTTTCATTTTACAGTCAAAGTATATAATCTAGGTAATACGTATATTCCCTAGGCATTATATATAATGTCTGGTCATTTTAGGCAAAATATGTAATTGAATACTGATTATATACATTGCCTAGGTATTCTATATAATCCCTAGGCATTATATATACTGACCGGCACAATATAGGTAAAATATATAATCTTGACTTTGAATATAATGATGCATTTAAATAAGGGCCTGATAAATTAGCGAACACTTTGTTTTTTACATATAAACACTTATTGGCTCGAAACTGTGTTTTGCAGGTATATTAAGAAAAACCTTGTCTTATTAAAAAATCATAAATAGTGGCATCAATTTTCAATGTATAATTTTAATCAGTTGTTCGCATTTAAAGTAATAAAATCTTATCAAATGTTAAAGAGATTTTTTACAAGCGGTTTTTTAGAAATTGTTTTTCCCATTTATTATTCAACTAAAATGTTTATTTTTGTAATTCCAATAGTTCCATTTTTTTAAGACTTTCAGATTTATAAAAAAAGGTCTTGTATCAGTTTAAGAATAGGATATATCAAATGTATAACTGTAAGTCTAAATGAAGATTATGAAACTAATTCAAATTAAATTAAAATTTTCCTAAAATGCCTGATAGATTTGTGAAATGAGCAATTGCATGTCAAATCACGAAGTTTCACACGGATTTTCCATTAGGAAAAATACAGTTTTGTAAATGGTATTCAGAATTGTTAATATAATGTGCAGCAAGTCTAACTTTAACAGTTTTCTTCAGAATTTGTTATAAAATACGAATTGAAACTTAGTTCTTAAATATCATCGCTATAAGTTTGTTTTAAAGGATCTAGGTAAAACCTTATAAGTGAAAAATATATTTTTACGAGTTTTTGTTGCTAATTATGATTATTTTGCAGTATTTTAAATACAATTGTTTTGTAATTCTACTTTTTATTGATAATTAAGTATTTGAATAAATTACTCAAACAATGTGTCATTGTTTTTAGCAAATTTTCTCTTAGCGTAAAGTTGGAAGGTCGCGTTTGTCATGCATCTTTTTAAATATTATTAAGTTTGTAGTAAGAGCGAACCAATAGTAAATTAAATTTGAAATGAGTAATTGTTTGAGCAATTTATTATTATTTCTCACAATATTCTTTTAAAACAATGCTAGAATGTCGCAGTTTCTTCGACAATTTCATAGTTTTCAACCACTTTTCAATTATTATGAGGTAATTATGAATGCAATTTAACAAAAATAATTGTTTAAACAAATCATTATTTCTTATAACTGTATTCTCTATTTATGCTAAACAGTTGTTGTTTTTTTTAGATTTGTAACTCTTTGTCCACCTAATTCATTTGCATTAATTATTACCTTACTCTAAGTACAAAGTAAACTATAAGTTAAACAATTATTTTTATTGAATGATATAATCAGTGCTTTACTCTATTTTAAACCATGAAAAAAAGTTTAAAATTTAAAAAAAACTGACTGCCGAACTCGATCGTAAAAAGTCCTAAAAAAATAATAAATTGTTTAAATAATTTACATAACATCTAATTATAAATATAAATTACTATTTGATGTATCATATGCAATTTGCATTTAAAAAAACCTTACTAGAGGCATAATTAGCGCCAAAACTTTAAAAAACCTTCTCAGGTTGATATATAAAAAATCAGTGTTGATTTGTATTTAAGCAAATGAAAAATAGAAGAACACCCATTTTAAATGCAGTTTTAATTATTTCTCGAAAACTTTTCTCTGAAAAGATTTTATTTTCAAAAAACTGCATTTAAGCCTTTGTTTTTAAAAAAGCTTAATATTTCTTAAAATTTTCGCTTAACAAATATTCTTTTTTATGCGTCTTATTATGAATAATAAAAATTATTTCTTCATATCCTTAAAATCACCAACACAATGAAAGTTTTAAAGAAAGAAGAAATGTCTCAAATGAAAAATGTTTATTAAACACTTTGCCTAGCCTATTCTGGGCATTATATATAATGCCTAGGCAATGTTTGTAAGAGAGACAATTGCACACTTTTTCCCGACTCCGGTGGCCATTATATATAATACCTAGGAATAATATACATATATTGACGGTTTATATACTTTGCCTGTAACATATACCAGGTGTATACATGTGAAACCGGTATTGCCATTTAGCGGCCAGTAGGCACACTTGTAGGCACTGTCGGAACTTACCATTTGTGCTAATTGGCGTATTGT
>NC_046659.1:145065691-145115041 GCF_010883055.1 Belonocnema kinseyi | reverse complement strand
GCGCATACTTTGAATAAAATATTTGTTATCATTCTCTTGAAATAAATGTGTTTTTTTCTTGAAAAAATACCGGTTTCATATGTATACACCTGGTATATCACAATTCATTTAAGCTTTAATTGGACACTTTAAAAACTAACCACTCTGACTGTAAGCCCTTGAGTTAAAATGTTTGGAGAATAAATGTGCCCCAAATCCAACAAAAATTAGTTTTAATAATACATTAAACTTACTTTTAAAATTCAGAAAGCCCGCTAAGACCATAAGCTGTATTTCAGGGAAAACCTTGATATCTTCTCAATGGATAAAATAATGGAGAACAGAAATCTAATTTTTGAAAAAGCTCTGGATCGAACTGACCCGAAAATGGCTTCTAGATATACTAACTATTTCATTTCTCACCTAAAAAATTATCTTCTTATTCTTTAGAATAAACAAAGTTAAGCGAAAAATAATGCTGATGTCATTCTATAACATGTTAGTGTTTCTTTGAGCTATTATAACTCATACTGAAAATGTTGGCATTTATTAAATCTTTTGCGCATATAGATTAGTAATAAGTCTAGGTAATAAGAAAATTTATTTAATTAAGAATTATCAAGAATAATAAAAAATCTTAAGAGGAAACTTTAGGAAACTACAATTTTAACTGTAAGATTTTAAATAAACTTGTTCGATAACGTAAATATTCCATATTTATTCTAGTTATTAGTTTTAATAATACATTACACTTATGTTTAAAATCCAGAAGGCAACAAAACAGTTAAATTTTTAACCAATATATGTCTTCGGCTTTATTTATTTTAAGACTTGTTTCAGCCAACTCATGCTCTGATAATTGTTACTTTATAATAAAAATGAATTAATTTTGAAACATTTTAATTTAAAGAAACAAAATTAAAAAAATATTCAATCTGATGATTATATCGTCTGGATTTCAAAAAGTTGGAACCAAACATCTCGAAGGGAGTGGAATATTAGAGATCTTCTTATTAAATTCTATTTCACTATGACCCGAAAAACACCTAACAAAGTATATAGCAATTACAACAAGAATAATTGGAGATTTTTTGACATTTCGAAAAAATATTTTTGCAAGACAGTTTTTTTATTGATACAACGAATTTTATTTCTCAACGAATTCTCCTGCAAAAAAAGAAAAAAAAAGAAAAGATAATGCGTATAGACCAAAAATTAAAGGAAAAAAAATTAAAGCCACTTTAAAATATTTTAGTGACTAAAACGATTTAAAGCCTATCAAATATTGTCCTAATACTATTTATATAATTATATTATGGAAATCTTTCACATCGTCAAGAATAATAACAATGTTAACTTGAAATCTGATATTGACGGTATAAGCAGCATTTTACCAACTACTATATAAACCAGTATAATTTTATATATAAAGGTAAATCTCGAAAATTTATTTTGCAATCTCATAGGTTATGTTTAATAAGATTTTAGTCTTGAAAAGGACAACCGAAGCATAGTCGAAATACATGAATTTTTAAACGCGGAATATGAATTCTCAATAAGAAGTGTGACGAAAAAGATACTATCTTAACAGGGTATTTTGTTTATGAACAAGGTTTTTGATGACAAAAAAATAATAGGAAAGAATGTTAATGTTCTGCAGAGCCAGATAGATTTTCTACCTCATAACAGAATTTTCCTGCATAAAAGAAGAATTTACTACAAAAGAATTAAGCTGTAAATAAATTAGTTGAATTTTTTATCCAAAATATAAGTTTAGTATCAAAATAAAATAGGTAAATTTTGGGTTAAAAAAAAAATAAATTAACAAAATTATCCAGTTGAATTCAACGAAAAAAGAGCAGCTTTTAAAAAGATAGATGTATTCCCAACTAGGAAAATGAAGTTTCAAAAAACAAAATAAATTTGAACCCAAAAACAGGAATTTTTACAGAGGACATGATTTTTTTACATAATAGTCTGATTTTCAACTAATATAGCCAAAAAATTAGAAAAGGATTGGAGTAGTTACATTTTTAGATAAAAAAATTCATTTAAAACAAACAGTTAATTTTCGCACAAGAACATGAATTTTTGATTAAGATGATAAATCAAACAAAAAAAATATTATGAAAAATTAATTATCTGAAGTTTCAAAACAAAAAGATTGAATTTTTTAAACAAAAACATCGTTCTTCATACGAATAATTAACTTTTTTACTGAAATAATTAAATTATCAAAACAAAAAATGGACTTGGAAACAATTAGATACATTTTTTCCTTGAAAGAGATGAATTTTTAACAAAATAGACAAATTTATTTTGACAAATATTTTTAAATAATCTAAAAATTCCATACAAAAAAAATTCTTCACGAGAAATGTGCATTCAATCCACGCAAATTAAGACATATCTAGTCTTCGTCAATTATCGACGTTTTGAGAAATTCCAAATAGTGTTGCCAAACTGCCAATGATTGATGCAACATGAGGAATAAAAAAAATAAATGAGAAAACTTGTACTTTTTCGCAGTCTTTTTGAATAGTTCCAAATGTAGATCCATAAATTAAGATAGCACACGTTCAATTTATGATAAAGTTTATCGAAAAAATATAGAAGCGCGATCCCCTCGAAAAAGCAAGATTCTTTCAAATAACCATGTCTTTTCCTGATTTCCATATTTCCACCAACTTCTAGGTTTTCCCTGACCTACAGCAATCCTGGAAACAAATTGAAAATTATTAGATGTTACCTAAAATTTAGTTTTTATGTATAACCTATTCCGAATTTCTCTGACGATTAATTTATTGAATTACTAAAATTAACCCTTTCTCTCTGAGACTTTTACAAAATTAAGGAATTTTCATATTTATGGGTACATGCAAAATAAAAAAGGGATAAGTGCATACGTAGAAAATGGGGTCTTCAAAGGCGGATATGAAATATGGTCAAGAGTAAATAGTGAATCATGTGGTAGTCAAGTAGTAAGTTTGATTGTGAATGAAAGAGCAACGCAGCATCTCGGAGATCATGATTTTGTATCTCCCAGATTGCTATGGGTTCGAATGAAAGTAATAATCAGAAGATTATTCATCATATCGTGCTGCGGTGCAACTGATAGTGATCCAAAAAAAGTAAAATACACCTTTTGGGACACTGTAAATGGGGCAACACTTTTTTTCGATCATGTTGAAAGAATAATTCCAATAAGAGATATGAATGAAATGGTGGAAACCAAAATCACGATACATAAAGGGTACTAGGTAATTTTGGGGATCCAAGAAAAAATTACAACGGACACAGATTGGTTTTTTTCTAATTAGGAAATGTTTTGTTTTATTACAGATACTTGGTTTAGTCATAAAATAATGCACATGTACGCTTGCCGTAAAGTAAATAGCCACAGTATAATCGACTTTGTTCTTGTAGACAAAAGACTAAAATAAGTATTGGATAAAAAAAATCAAAAACTTAAGATTTTGGTAAAAAAAATCAGTTTTCCACACAAAAAAATTTCAACAAAATAAACCAGAAACGTGTTTTAGTAACCCGCGGTTTAGTAATTTCTAGAACTGCGAGCTCATGCAATGTCTTAGGGGCAGGTTGAGAGATGGTTGCGAATTAGAAACAGTTCAGGCGGCCCCGGCTGTTTACGTTTCAATTCCGCTCATTTAGTAATAAAGTCAGTACAAGGAAACCCCTGAAACTATTACTAAACCGAGAGTTGGGTGCAGTTAAATGTTTACCCACAAAGATGAATTTTTATCCAAAAAAGGGAGTTATCATTAAATTTGTTTAATGCTTAACCTAATAGTATGATTTTCTAATACACCGTTTAAATTTTAAGCCAAAAGGACGAGTTTTCTGCAAAATAATTAAATTTTGAACGACAAAGGTTTTTTTTTTATAAAATACGGTGAAAGTCTAAGATAGGGCCCCCTGATATGGTTCTTCCGAGAACTGATGCCTCACCGCTGGTATAAGTAGCAAAAGCTGCGTGACCTGCCTTTGTAAATACGTCATGACCTTCCAACAGTTCACGTGAAGCCGAAGGCACTAGCGAATAAGCACGATGGCGAGCTCAGGTCGGGCAGCAGTGGGACTCCGATGCTTTAAGCCAACTGAAGCCGACGGGACTGACACACTAATCGCATTATTTTGTTCAATCGAATCAACCTGTCTTTGACTCCGAGAACAGCGCCATTTGACACGTAAATATATATTGCGAAGTAGTATCTCGAAGATATTGAGTCTATGTTCTTCAAAAAGAACAATGAATTTCATATAAGTTTAAGTAGTTCCAAATGTTGGTTTATCAATTAATATGGTATACATTAAATTTAAAATCAACTTTCTCGAAAAAGTATATCGTCTAAGGTACCATGTTAAGCACGTGAGCTGTTCCAGAAAACGAATGATCTTCCCCTGTGTTCGACATGCGTCGTAAGAGTGAGCTATATGCCTTGTGAGGTCCTCCTGGCATCGCTATGTATATGTGATTAGTGGCTGGAAAGTTGCCTGGGCGATCTTCTTGTGCACAATGATGTTGATGTGCATTCACATCGTACGGTTCAAACTTGTCACCTGAATAAAATTCGCCATTTCCTATATTTACATGAGCGTTCTTTGGAATATGATTATCACGTTCGTGTTGAAAAATCCCAAGTTGTAGTAAGTTGGCAGCTGTAGTAAAATGTCGGGTTTCTATATATATATCAACCTCATATATCGCAGGGTATACATGGTGATGTGACATATAGACAGGTATGTCTGGTGGGTTTCGTTGCCAAAGACGACGTGCAACTAAAATACAGTGATCTTGCATTGTCACTATGACGAATCCTTCAGGCAAATGGTGTCCAGGTAAAGCGGGTTGTCCAGGCAAAATGGGTTGTCCGGGTAAATTGATTTCTCCAGGCAAATGGTGTTGCCCAGGTAAATTGGGTTGTCCATCTACACCTAATTTTAAAAAAAATTAACATTTATAAAGTTTTTCTACAATAGGAACGTATTCATGAAACTGAAGAAGATGGTTTCGGTCGGTTTTCATCAAATATTTACGTTTTGAGACTTCCTGAGTCAGCAAAAACGACTTTCACGAATGTGTCTGTCTGTAGTCTATAGTTCACATAAGCAAGCTAACTTGTGAAAAAATGATCAGATTGTGTTGAGCTTTGCAAACTTTTGCAAAAGCTGAATGGAATATTAGCGATAAAAATTTAAGAACTTGCAACATTTTAAAAATATTTGACACCATTTTTTCCAAGTGTTAAAAATTGTATGTGCTGCAATTTGTATTACTCGGAAAGTTTAACAATCTATCTGAAATAAAGCACAACACGAAAAAACAGTTGAAAGAAGAAGAACGTCGCTTTTTGGAACTCCTACCAGAGTGTCATAACAACTTTTTAGATTTTTTTGAAAAGTCGAAAATTCAAATTTCATGTCCATAAAACATAATAAAAAATAGAAATTTCCATTTTAAACTCAAACTATGCTAGATAAGAAGAAAGATGATTGTACAAAAATTATTCACTCCAAAAGGATCGAACAATTTGTTATCAATTAATAATTCTATCCATTTAACGTTTTTTATATTGCAAGTAATTTCTTTAACTTGAATTATAAATAGGCACGGCAATTTGTCATCATGATAATATAAATTAATCAAACCTCGGAGATATAAAAACAGTCTGATTTTCTGAAATTTCTTTAAAAACTTTGAGTAAACATTAATATACTGAATTGTTGCATATAATACCTTGCTTTTACAACTACGAAATAGAAGTAGAAATTAGTCATCACAAATTTATTATTTCTGATACAATGTTATCTCTAACAAAGGCTCGAATGTTGATTTTATCTTAACATTCTGCTTCTTTTCGGAAGATTTCATAATGCTCTGTTAAAAGCAAATATTCATTATATGGAATGCGTCATCTCCTAGTATGTACTTAAAAAAAATTTTATGTCCCATGAATTCTTTGGTCATATTTTCATTACGGGCTTAATTATTAACAATAAAGCATTTTTGTAAATAGTCAGTCATGCAGTTTACAGTCTTCAATTTCACAATGTCAAGCATATCTCTGATTCAATCACATATCATACAGTGTCTAGTATTAAGAAACTTTCTCTAATTCTAGTCCTGCGGGAACTGGAAATGGAACACCCTCACGCACAATTTGTCAGTAGTAATCAGTTTCAATATATTGCAATACATTAAAACCTAGTAAAAGTAAGCGCTTTATCAAAAAAAACTTTAATGCTAAATCTGGAAACATTAGAAACTTACTATTCCAACTGCAAGCTGTTAAGTATATTTGTTTGAGGACATATGTGCCATATTTATCATAAGTATTAATTTTAAAGATACATTCTTACGTTTGAAATTCAGGAAGGCCGCAAAGAGTAGAAGTTGCATTTGAGTGAAAATCTTCATATCTTCTCAGTAGATAAGATGGAGAATAGAAATCTAAGTTTTCAAGAACCTCGAGATAAAACTGACTCGAAAATGGCTGCTATATATTACGTTTTATGTCTCTCGTCCGATAAAAGTTGATGTCAGCTAACGCAATTCTTGTATTTACCAGGCCTGTTACGCATATAAATTAGTAATATGTCTATTTAAAAGGAAAATTTGTTTGATTCAGAATTATTAGGAAATACAACAGGTGTTACAGAGTATAACTATACTGCCACAGTACCTGAATAATAATAGATGTACGATATTCATGTTTATAAAAACCGTTTCTTTACTTTAGCAATCTGAATTAATAAAGATTACCCAAAAGACGAATCAACAGAAACTTAAATACTTGATGTTTCAACCAAAAATTATTTTGAATTTAAGTAGAAACCATTTTATTTTATCTAAACAAAATGAATTTTCTACCCAATGGTTTAATTTTCAAATAACAAAGTTTTAACTAGGATCCTTGATGAATTTTTAAAGGATTAAGATTAATTCTGAACGAGAACTGTAATTGGTGATATTTCAGCACAAAAAAAATAATTTAAACATGATATAAAAGCTCCGTTAAAAGCTAAATATGTTGAAAACTTTAGTAAAATAATATAGAGCACGTAAATCAATATCTTATCTACCCCATTTATTATTAATAAATTTACGTCTATTAAAGTAGTTAATTATCAAGTTTCACAAAAAGTGTGCCTGCGCCAAGTTATCCTTCCTGATTGGCCAATGTGGAGCGCTCTTAGTGCTATTTCGGAAAGGCAAGTAAAAGTTGTTTACTGAGTTCAATGAAATTAATTTTGGGTAAATGGTGGGTACAAATAATTACTTATAAATTGTGTGAAACTTGAACGTTATATATTAAGTTTTCTTATTTCGAAAAAATGCTACTGTACTTTTTAACGACTTTTTGGTCACTTTAGGAATACTCACATAACACCCAAAAATAACTTTTTATAATAAGAATTGTGTCATTAACTTTATAGCGAAAATTTTTTCACTATATCAAACAGTACAGTAAATACCTCTCGCTATAAATCAAGCAATTTCTGTAAATGAGGGTGCGCCACATCAACTGCGGCGCCACGTTACCCGCTGCTCCCCTAGTTCAACTCGGAATCCCGTTTATGAATTTTTTACCAAAACAGATAAGTTTTTAACAAAATAGTTGCATTTTAACTAAATAGTATAATTTTCTAGAAAAATAGAAACTTATACCTATAGTCGAGAAAAAGAAGAAATTTGTTGAGGACAAGTAAAATTTTGACCAAAAAGTTCGGGTTCAACAGAAAAAGATGAATGTTTAATTAAATAACAGAATTTGCGAGTATAAAAAATGAACTTTCAACCAAATAATTGAGCTATCAAAAAATTTCAGTTGAATTTAACGATAGAAGACGAATTTATAAAAAAATAGTAGTTGTATTATAAAAAACAATCAAATTCTCTACTAGAATTGAATGTTTACATCCAAATTCGAACAATTAAAAAAATTTTCGCCGTGGACAATCATTTACCGCCTGTTCGAGCACTAAGTTAATTATTGCTGTCGGCCCTTCAATTCGTCTAGGCGGTATCGAGCACCTAACGAGTAGCTGCATCCGTCGCCTCAACTTTTTTCTAATCTCGATCAAACTTAGGCCGAAATATGTTTAATTTGGAACCACTTCAAGACTCATCTCTAAACAAATTTAACTTTTTTTTCTATGTTGTTTCAAATCTCGTCTTCATTTAATAACACGAATTCACCCATCCTTTCTTGTTTTCTAATTGTTTCTAAGGGCGTAGCAGACGACAGCTTTTATGTTCCATTGTAGGATAAACATTCGCCATATAGCATCTAAACTTTAACAATGGAAAATTTTAAATGCAACAAAATTTAACATTTTCTCACTGTGGGATATCACTTTCGATATTTCTGAGGTATCGTCTGAAGCAGGTGGGCTGTTCCCGAATACGTATGAGCTTCCCCTGTGCTCGATAGGCACCGTAAAGGTGAGCTGTACGTGTGTTCAGTTCTTTCTGGCGTTGAGACGTATATGTGGTGAGTGGGTAGAAAATTGATTCGGTAACGACTCTGATAATAATTATGGGCATGTCGAAGGTCATTGAACTGTTGAAACTGATCAGCTATATAAAATTCGCCATCTCCTATATGTATATGAGCTACATTTGGAGTATGAGTCTGATGAACATGCGGAACATTCGCGAATATCCCAAGGTGTAGTGGCTCACGAGCTGCAGCGAAATGTCGTCTTCCAATGAATATATCGCTGTAGTAATGTCTAGGGTCTATATGATGATCCAATTCATAGAGGTTTGTTTCCCGCGGCAAGCGTCGCCAGAGAGGACTTGCCTTATAAAAACACTGATAATGCATTGTCACCAAGATGGATGAATGGGGAAAATGATGCTGTCCATGTAAATTGGGTTCTCCAGGTAAATGGGGTACTGCAGGAATAGTAGGTTCTCCAGGTAAGTGGTTCCATTCAGGTTCATTGGGTTGTCCATCTGCACCTAATTTTGTAAGAAAAGTTGAACATTTATAAAGTTTTCCTACACCAACTACTTAAACTTTCATTAAAATTCAGCAATCACGGGTCGAAAAGAACTGAATCCTATTTACAGCAGAACTTCGCTTATCAGAGCCCGCTTTATCCGACTTCCCGATTATTCGAGGTTAAAATAAAAATAGTTGACCCATCTTATCCGAGCTATAGTGGAAGAGCAATCCGCATTATCCGAATCTAATGCATTATTCATACATAGGACTGCTCTTATATAAATATATATAATAGCATATCTAATATGAACTATTCAGAAGATTTTAAAACATGTAATGGTTCAAATTAAATATTTATTTGAATAAAATTTCACTTTATTATACTACTACTTTCTTATTATTTAAAATTCCGTTTTATCCGAGTTTACAGATTACTTGGACAAGTGTGCTTTGGCACACTTTTCCAAGACCTAAAAAAGTAGCACACATTTTTCAGGCAATTTGTTTCGATGAAAATTAAAAAGGTAAAGCATTTTGTAAATATATGACACCATATTTTTCAAGATGTAAACATTTTATTTATGGAAATTCGCCATATTTATCATACATATTAATTTTAATGTTACCTTAAACTCACGTTTAATCTTCAAGAAGCCCGTGAAAACCAGAAGCTGTATATCAACGAAAATCTTCATACTTTGTCAATGAATAAGCTCATGGAGAACAGAAATTTATGTTTTAGAGAAGTTTGCAAAAGAACTGATATAAAATGGCTTCTACATATACTAAATTTCACGACTCCCATCCGATAAAGGCTCTATTTATTCTTTAGATTAGAGAGTGTTAAAAGAGGTATTATACTGATATCAATTTTCAACATTGACTGAATTTCAAAACAAAACATGTAAATTCTTAACGAGAAATGTACATAAATTCATGAGAATTTAGAATTATCTAGTTTTCATCAGTTCTCGACTATAACTGCTTTTATGCGATAAACGCTTTGTTCATTCTTTAAAATAAACAAACTTAAACAAGGAATATTTCTTATGTCACTTTACGAAATTCTGGCATTAAACAAATCAATTACGCTTCAAAGTTATGCGCCTGAATTATGTGATATACGATATAAATGTTCGCTAATAAGGGGTCGCCCATCAATTTCGTTTTCGATTTACGTTTTCTAATCAGTTGTTCTATAGTAAGTCTAATTTTCGACACTAAGAAGTCTTGAAAAAAATTTAATTATTGTCCAAAAGGAGGAATTTTTAACTAAAAATGTATGTTTTCAGTCCCAAGTGGTGTTTTATTTAAAAACATTTAAGCAGTCACTTTTTCCACTGGAAACAATGACTTCCCAACAAGAAATTTAGTTTTCGAGCTAGCAGTTTATTTATTTTTCAGATAGCTTGATTTAAAAGAAAATAGTTGCATTTTTTAACAAACCAGTTGAATTTTTAAGCAAAAATTATATTTTCTTTCGGTTTACAATAGCTGATGCGCAAAATATCGGAAAAAACTTTTCTACCAAATTTTTAGATGTCATCCACAAACACATTTCTTATCCAAAGTATTTTTTCTACGAGAGATATTTCCCGATAAAATAAATGATTTTGGTCGAGTTGACGAAAGGGTTAACGGAATGACCAATATTATTTCTGTGACCAGTGACATGAATGTCTTTCAGCCTGTGACCTATCAGCAGAAGGGTCTAACACTAACGAGATTCTAGCCCGTTGCACTTACTAAATTCCAATAGCGATTTTCCTGAAAAACTATTATTCAAAGAGAAAAAGCATTCATGATCAAATAAGTCTAATTTGATAGGATTCAGAATAAAATTTATGTTTTAATTTTGTACAGGGGAAACACAAATTATCCCAAAATTCTTAAAACTGAAAAATAATTTGGGAACATCTAAATGCGAATCAATTCTGCGTAATACAAGTTTGTATCTCTTGAAAGAAAGAATACAACATACCGAATTTCTCTTGAACACCACCTCCAAAAAACTATTGAAACTTTACCTTTTCTTATCAAACACCCTGAGATCTTAAATTCAATCCACATTGGACCGCATGTCGTTTGACCAATCCGAACGGGATACTCTCAATAATGAAATGATTTCAGCGTCATCTGAAAGACATAATTTTGCAGTAGCTCCTTCCAAAATCTCGAAAGAACAAAGCATCAGCAATCTATAATCCACAATATGTACTCGTCCACCCGAAAAAGCGAATGAAATAGGACATAGGACAGTCAACATTTTAGGTCAAGCTCAAGTTCCCTTCTTAAACTTAATAAAAACAAAAAAAACCGCAATTAAAGAACTGCATCAGAATAAAAACATTATAATACATAAGGCCCTGCAAAAATTTTGCAATACAGACGAACCTTTTATAGTTTTTCAAAGTATTTTCCACCGCAATGAATACACTTTTCTATACGTCGAAACCAGTCATCGAACCGACCCTGCCACTTTTCTTCTGGAAGATCTGCACACGCTTGGTTTCACGCCGTCGAAAGGTCAGTTTCGTTAGTAAATCGATGCCCTTTTAGTTGTTTTTTTACTTCCGGAAACAAACCAAAGTCACAAGAAGAAAGATCTGGACTGTAAAGAGGGTTATCTAGAATAGTCAGTCCAGATTTGACCAAAAAAGCTACTGTGACCTTCGCTCTGTGAGCCGGTGCATTGTCGTGGTGGAATAGCCAGGTGCTGAGTCCAGATTTCGGCCTGATGTTTTGAGTTGGTTTATGACTTGGGATAAACATACTTGAGTGTACCAGGAAGAGGTGACTGCACTCAGGTTTTCCAGTACGACCCTATCCACAATGCCGCGTTTCACAAAAAATACTGCAATCATTCTTTTGTTTACAGATCGAGACTTCCGCACCTCTACTGGAGCATCCTCATCCTCAAACAGCCAGATCTTATTTTGTGATTTTGTTTGAACGTCCTAAAAATACAGCCAGTCTTCATCGCCTGTCATAATACTATTCACATCCCGAGAAAATCCCGATTCAAATCTTTTGAGATTTTTTGGCACCACTTTACTCTCGCTCCTATTTGCTTCTCCGTCAAAGCATGTGGTACCCATAGAGTACAAACCTTCCTTACATGTAAATGCTTATCCAGAAATTGATGGACTGCTATTGCACTAATGTGTAACACTTGCTCTATCTGTCAGTACGTGATTCTTCTATTATCATTTAGTAGATTATTCACAGACGTAATGCTTTCCGATGTCACCACTTCCGGCGATCGACCTGAGCGAGATTCGTCCGCGAGACCGAAATTTCCCCCTTCGAACTGTTTTTACAATCGGAAAATTGTTTTATGATTAGGACAATCCTTACCTAATACCGTAGAAATTTCCTCAAAACTTTGGTTTACACTTAAACCGCGAGAAAAGTTGTATCGAATTATCGCACGATATTCTTCCTTTGTCCACGTCGCCATTTCTCAATCGTTCAGGGCTGCGTGCTTAGACTGTACAGAGACCTGAGTCAACAGGTTTCCTCTTCCTACCTAATTTTTGGCGCTCCTTCTAATGACTCAAGTATCATCTCTCTTCTTCTAATATCTAAATTAATACCTACTAATCCCAGCTCTCCAAGACTTTACGAGCTCTCAAAAATTCACAAAGATAACATTCCACTCAGAACGAGCGCCAGCGCGATAAACTCACCAACATACAATGTAGCACGCTTTCTCGCTACAAAACTAAATACTTTTACAGGAAACTCCACCACTCATATCCAAAACTCATTTGACTTTATCAAAAAGATACAACAGATTCTTATTCAACCCCAAGACATCATTGTGAGTTTCCTCATAGTATCTGTCTTTACGAGAGTACCAATCTCTGACGCAATTAATATTATTGAATCTTTTAGAAACTTCCCTTCTTAGCTCCTACCTTGATAGAACAAGTACTCAATAATAATTACTGGTCTTTCACCAATTTTATAAACAAACCTCACGATCAACAATGTGATCCGTTACGTTAATGACACTTTTGTCATCTGGCTATATAGACGAGCTGCACCAAATAAGATTTTCGATTTCATCCATCTATTACATTCTAACATCCAGTTCACCATGAAAATTGGAAAATTGCCTTTCTTGGACGCATGAGTGTACAAAAGGTCTGATAATACATAAGTACATGAACTTTACAGAAAAACCTACTTATACAAACAATCCTACGTGCCTCCTCCCACCATCACCTATCTCAAAAACAATCTGTCATCAACTCCCTTGTATACAGAGCTGTATCCATTACAGATAGATTACACAGGAAGATTACACAAACAAACAAATTGATAAAGCAATAAGAAAATTCAATAGCACTAAAAAACAAGACAACACAACCTACGAAAGAAAGAGAGAGAGAAACGACCACCACCTTACCCTTCATTCAAGTTGTCACAGAAAAAATAGGAAGAATTATCAACAAACACAACATTCAAACCATAGTCAAAACATCTGAGATAATAGGGCGACTACTAAATAAACCTAAAGACAAAAAGTTACCCCTCAGTGATCCAAGAGTATATAAAATTTCTTGTTCTTGTGGCAAAGTATAAATTTAAGAAATCGGGCGAGCGCAGAGCCAACGTATAAAGGAATATGAGAGTAAAGTCAGGCTAAAATATTTCACGCAATCAGCACTATCTAAACATCGTTTTGAAGCAGGACATAAAATTTTATTTAACTAAACAACAGTCATTGATAAAGCACACGATATCTTTCCAAAAAGCCGTAGAGAAGCAATCAAAGTCCCCATGGTGGGACGTTCTGTCCAATCACAGGCAGCGTAGAGAGTATACATAAGAACACCATAACCTGATACCTCAGTTTCAGGTCAGTCCCGAAAAAGTGAACTACAATGTTCATGAAATATCGAAAAAATCCGCAGTTTTTTATATGATTTAGAACCCGAAATATCTCTTTTAATCAAGATCAATTTTCTACCCTAATAGACGAATTTTCTACAAAATACATGACTCTTCTACCTAATAGTTAGATTTTAAGCTTATAAATCAAAAGATCGATTTAAAAAAAAAACATAGAAACAGCTAGATTTATAGCAAAAAAATATTTTTAACAAAATTGTGAAATTTTTAACCACACAGTTAAATCTTTAACCAAAAAAGAAAAAGAAAAAAATGTTGCTCCTTCATAGATAAAGCTTTGTAATGGTAATATTTTCGAGCTTTTTTTATTCATTCAAAAAAACGTTCCTCATATTAAAAATATCTGATACAATTTTCTAAGTGACTGTCTGGATTTGTGTGTGTTTGTGCTTGCGTATGAGGACGTGTGGATGAGTGCGAGGATTTCACACTTATTCGTGAACACGATAACTTGAAAATAGTTGCAGATAAATTGGTGAGATTTTTATAACTTATTTTTATCACCAATATTTTGAATCTAATCGAAGAATGTTTTATAAATATTATTTGAATTTTTTAGCACTTTCTAGTGCTAGAAAATTAGTATTAAAAATTAGTGTTTTAAATATCATTTTTCTATAGTAATTCGTTTTACATTAACATAATTCAAAGTTGATGCAACAAAATAAAATATGATTTGGTTCGAGACAAATCGATTGATCTGTAATATTAATACATTTAATCAAAGAGTAAGGAATTCATCGTAATTTATAATATATGAAAAATATATTCTTATGGCACAAATTTGACATACGCATAACTTAAATTTTATTACACTTTACCGAAGAATAAGGAAGTAATGCTCATTTGCAATATTTGAAACATCTTTTTTAAATTTTAAAACTATGTGTGTCCACCTAAATACAATTTTATGCATAAATATATATATATATAAATATTTGTACACTAAGAAAAAAATTAATTTTTCACTTTTTTAATGGTGGAAAAATTATCCATTCAACAAAGGTCTACAAATTGCTTAGTAATTACTTTTTAACAGGACGCGGAGTTGTATTCATGCTTGAAATTTAATATTTGAAATAAAAAATGGAATTTTAGGATAAACGACACAAGCTACAAAGAAAATAAATAGAAAAAAGTTTCGCAATCAGGGAAACTAAATTTTTTATGCGATGCGCAATTTTTGGTTTTAATTGTTGAAAATCACATTGCAAATGAACAAATAAAGTTGTTATGACATTATGAAAAGAAGAAAATAAAAACACATCATATTAAATATAGATGCATATCACGAACCCTTCGCCTTTTTATTTTTATCATTATATATTTGTACCTAATACTAAAGTGCACAATTATTTTATGTATGTTTCAGGTACATGTTACTTATATAGTGGACTATTTTCTATTTCAAGATAGAATTTGATAATCATATTGGTACGTAAAATATGGCAATGAACATGAAATTATGTTAAAATGTTTTTTTTTTTTGTAGAATTATCCTTATAATACTGGTATTGTACTTCTTTATAAAAAACTTGTTTTTAATATAATTTTTATTCTTTGAAAGTATTTTTATGCTTTACATTTTATGCTTTACAGCGATGCCGTTTTGATGTTTAAATAACTTACGATACTTAATAATTGGTTAGCTAAGAACTCAGAAAAATTATAGACAGAAAATTCTATAAATAAATTCAAAAACACACTATCAATGTGCACATTTTACGCACAACCTGATGAGTATGCATTTTGAGGTACGAGTAATACTTGCGCCTGCTCGACACTTTTCTTAATTTGAAATTTCTTGTGTAAAATGTATAAATACATTTTTTCTCAATTGAAAAATAAGTATACAAAACGCTTCCGTTACAATGAGGAAAATAATACTGAACAGATAACTCAATGAAATTTGTAAAAATGAAAAAAAAAGTTTTTCTTCATCTATTTTCCATTTTCAATACGAACATTTTATGGTGGTTGCCCTGCAATTTTGGTTGTATTTTCAGGAGTTTTGCACATGGATTTTATTGTTACACATTAAATAGGATTTCAAGTTTGACTCTAATTTCACTTAAATTCCTTTAGTATTAGTATTACATTTCACTTATGTTTGAAATTGAGGAAGCCCGTGAAGACAAGAAGTTGTTTTTCCGTGAAAATCTTCATATCTTTCTTCATATCTTCCTTATATACTCGACGTTTGTGTTTCCTACAGCTATTACGCATACAGAAAATGTTGATATTTACTAGATCTTTTATGCATAAATATAAGTAATAAATTTAGTTAATATAAAAATGTATTTCATTAATAATGATGAAGAATGAGAACATGTTTTCAAGAGGACACTTTAGAAAATAACAATTTTAACTGTTAATCTTAATAATACATAACACTTGTTTATAAAATCCAGGAAGCCCGTAAAGACAAGTAGTATTATTTCAGTCAGCATCTTCATTGGTTGTTTTATATTGAGTAGAATGTTCGACCTCCAAGAACGATTTTAGTGCGTTGATTACGAATGTGACAGTAAACCTAATCGCAATTTTCTTTTTCATGGTAAACTGCATGAAAACCCTATTAAAATATCTTCACGATGTAGCTCAGGGTTTATATGGGGAAGAAACATATTGAATGGTATATCTGGTGGGTCGCAAAGTCAGAGATTCCGTGCAATCAAAATACAGCGATCTTGTATTGTCAGGATGACGCTGTCATCAGGCAAATGGTGTTGTCAAGGTAAATTAGGTCGTCCTGGCAAATTGTGTTGTCGAATTTAATTGGGTTGTACATCTGCAAATAATTTTGTAATAAAAAATTAACATTTATAAATTTTGTGAAAAAAGATATTTCGAGTTCTAATCGTGACACCTTGGATGTAGGATAGGGTGCTGGTCAATCTTCTCTTTCTTTCTTTAATATGTGATGTTGAATTGTTATCCATTTGTATGGGCGGCTTTTCTCTAAACTTTGTGTCCGTATCTGTTAAAAGATCTTTGGTAAATTAGTACATCCAAGAAAGCCAATTTTATGCTTTGTTCAATTTTGATGGTGAACTAGATATTAGGAAGTAATTGATTGATGAAATCAAAAAACTTATTTGCTTCATCTAGTCCATGATGCCAGATAAAAAAGGTTTCGTTAACGTAACGGAAACAAACTTCCGTTTTAAGCTAGGATTGGTTCAAGATTTTGGTTTCTAGATTTTCTATGAGGATGTTGGCTATTACAGGCTAGATTAGAGCTTCCATTTCTGCTCCTGAGGTTTGTTCATAGAATTAGGTGTTGAAAGAGAAGTAAGTATTATTAAGAGAGTGCTCTATCAAAGGTATGAGCTTGGATGGAAACTTTGCAAACAATTTAATGATAGGTACGAAAAAATTTGCAGTTGCGTACACGATTGGAACCCGAAATATCTTTTTTTTAGCATAATAAACCATTGTTTCAAAAATTTTCATCAAAAATTGTTTCTCGATATCATTTTAAAATCTAAAGTCAACGGACACATGTTTTTATAATTTGAGATTATCGCAATAATATCCAAACTTCTCAACGGTCCAACTCTTAAATCTCAAAATGATCTTCGAAAATTCGGGACAATTTAAGTTAATTTTATTAGTAATTTTGTAAAGGAATAAATTTCAAAAAATTCAGTACCACAGATTTTTTACACTATCTTACTAATGAGAAGGTATTTGTTTATTATAAAATTCTAGATAGATGGTTTTTATCAAATCACCACGATTGGAGACCCCCTGAGTGAGAACAAACTATTTTGACGAAGGTGTGTGTCTGTATTCTGTAGTTTGCATAAGCAGGCTAACTTTCGGGAAAATGATCAGATTAAACAACGTTATCTATGAGAAGGCCTTGAATGTTGACTTTACTTTATCATTCTGTCACTATTCCGGCGTAATTATTAACAATAAAGTAGGTTTGAAAATAATTAGTTTTTTAGTTTTCAGTTTTAAATTTCACTATTTGCAGCTTATCTGTGATTTAATAGTTTAGAAAACATTGTCTCGTATTGAGAAACTTTTTACTAGCTCTAGCCCTGCAGGAGCTAGTCTTACGAAAAATGTGTTAGTAATAATCAGTTAAAAAAAATTAGAACACATTTAAGCTTCGTAAGATATGGCGTTTTCGCAAGAACAAAAAACTTTAAAGCTAAGTTGGAATACATTAGAAACTAAAGACTCCAAATGTAGGCTCTTAATTGTACTTGATTAAGATCATATATGCCATTTTTATCATGAGTAATAATTTTAAAAATACATTGCACCAAAGTTTAAAATTCAGCAAGACCCGAAGTAGTATTTGAGTAAAAACCTTCATATATTTTCAGTTGACAAAATAACGGAGGACACAAATAATAGTTTTCAAAAGGCATACGAATTTTTTACCAAGTAGTTAAATTTAAAAACAAATGTAAATTTTTAATTAAAAATATAAACTTTTAACCAAGCTATTATAGCTATTATAGCTATTATATTAAATATTTTATAATGTTCTTGGACTCATTTTGAAGCCTTCTTTCACAGTATAATGTCAGCTTATGTTTATACATCATGAAAATTGCATAATCAAATTGCAAGGACTTGAAGCTGTATCGAAAAAGTTGGAAAAATTGCAATATTCTTTATAGTAACAAAAATATTATTGTATAATATATATGAAACATATAATCATAAAGTTGTCATGTTGATATATATATATATAAATATATTCATTTGATTTTTATTCTGATTTGCATACAAATAAAATGTTTCCAAATTTTTCCAACTTTTTTGTTACAACTTGCATTCCTTGCAATCCGTAAGGCAATTTTCATAATTAATGATCAACCCTGAAAAAATACTATGATAAAATAGCTTTAAAATGAACCTAACAACATTAAGAAATATTGAATATTAAGGAAGTTATTCAAAATTTAAGAAAACATTGAAATAAACACTATTCTTGCAATTTCTACATAAAAAGTTGCATAAAAAGATACATTTTTAGTAAAGTAGTTTAACTCTAATCCATGTTCTTGAAAAAAGTGAAATTTTGGACCAAAAAATATGAATTTTCAACCAAGAAGGCTAATTTTTTACCCACTAAAAAAAATTAGTTTAGAACAAAAAGTAGAACAGGTGAATTTCTCATTCAAAAAAGTAATTAATGGAAAATCTTCAACCAGTAGAATCCAACAAAAACAAACACAAATAAACGTATTTTTCACAAAATACACAAATTTCCTACATAATAGTTCGGTTTCAACTAATAGAGCTATAAATTAAAAAGAAATGAGAACAGCAACATTTTCATATAGAAAAAATAATAATTTTCAACGAAACTTGAATTCTGAATCAAAAAATATCGCTTTCCATCACAAAAGTTAATTCGCGCACAACAAAATGAATTTTTAACAAAAATGACAAATCGAAAAATATTTCTTTTTCACAATGTGGCTCAACTTTAAACTGAGCACTAAATTATACGAATGGAATAGTTACAACATTAGTAGATAGATAAACGTTAATCTTTCGACCTGTTGGCCTTAAAAAATTGACTGGCTTACACTTCCATTTTTTACAGAATTTTCTTACATCTACCTCTTAAGAGTTAGCATTCATCCACACATTATATCTAATCCGCTCGAGTTTATAGTCTAGCGTTCCTCGCTTCGCCTCGCCTCGAACGCATGTCGCTATTTTATCGCTATGCCTCGTATTGCCAGCCTCTGCCTCCGCGGATAACACCTAATACCTATCTGCTATTTACTATATTTACAGTTTTTACACCAAATTCCTCTCCTATTTACAATCTTTCCTTCTTCATTCCTCTTCCTCCTTTCTTCTCTTCTTCTGCATCTTACCCAACACCCCTTTGACCCATGCTACTGCCCTTTTGTCCCTCCTTTTATGGAACAATGCCGCCATGCTCATTCCACTCCCTTCCACCTCTTCACACTCCTCCAACTAGTTCTCAACATTTGCCTCTCCCTTGCTCAACAATACACACATTCTATTCTCTCCAGAAAGCCAGAACCTATTAAAAATCTCGATGCAACCGCATCTGTTTCTCACCCTAAGTTCTTGACATCCTTGCTCTCCTTGATTTACACAAATAATGCGCTCCTTTTCTTGGCATAATCCAGCCATACTTTTCGTTAAACCTTGACTCTCTTATTCTCTCCTCTTTTTCTGCCTTCTCTTTCTCCATGTGATTCTGTTGAAGACACTCATATAACTTCCTTCCTTGGGCGTGCGCCCTTCTCACTTCATCCATCTGCAATCAATTCATCCTAAAATACCTTTCCTTTTCCACCACCATCTCCCCACTCCTACTTCTGTTCTCCTTCTCCCACCAACACTCCCTAACCAGCCTACTGTCCACCTCTTCCAAAAATTTCCAATCATATATACACGCTCGACTCCTTGTTATAATTGCTAGAGTCTTTCTTCCTGTCTCCCTCCTCACAATATAGATTAGCGTATTTCTTGCCAACCCCAGTGTCCACTTTACATACCTCTCCTTATCCGGTTTTTACCTCTTCACAAACCTTTTACTCCTACACCTCCAATCCTTGAACTAAGATATTCATCAATAGCAAATCAAACAATTTCGTTCTCCTTACAAAATCATCTGATTCACAAACTATTTCACTGTCTGTACATTTACAATATTAGTAAAAAAAGTTCGGTTAGCAAAAAGATTTCTATAGAGCAGTTAAAGTTTAACCACGGAGGTGTTTCTTTAACTAAAAAAGAAGAATTTTTCTCAAAGTTGTTACACGTTCCAGCTAATAGTATACTTTTCTACCAACCAAAACAAAGTAATTTTCCAGAAAAAGATTAAATTTTTAAATTAAAGAAGTAAAATTTGATAAAAAACAGTTAATCGTTATCATTCTCGATATGTCTAAGGTATTATATTAAGCACGTAGGCTGTTCCAGAATGCAAATGATCTTCCCCTGAGCTTGATAGGTTTTGTAAGGGTGAGCTATACGTGTTTTCAGTTCGTCCTGGCGTTGCGACGTATATATGATCAGTGGGTAGATGATTGTTTAGAAAATTACTTTGGAAATTATTATAGCTATGTAGAATTAATTGAAGGGTTCAAACTGGTCAGCTATATAAAATTCGCCATTTCCTATATTTGTTTGAGCTTTCTTTGGAGTATGAATATGAGGATCATGTTGGAACATCTCAAGTTCTAGTCGGATAGCAGTTGCAGCAAATTATCGTATTCCTATAAATATATCAATGTGATATTGCTCAGGGTGTATATGGTGATCCAATTCATAAAAGGATACTTCCGGTGGCAAACGTGGCGAGAGAGGACTTGCCATATAAATACAATGATCATGCATTGTTACCATGACTGATGTATCAGGTAAATGGTGCTGTCCAGGTACCTGTAAACTGGGTTGTCCAGGTAAATTAGGTTGTTCAGGTAAATGGTTCTGTACAGGTAAATTGGATGGTCCATGCAAATGGTTCTGTACATGTAAATTATGTTGTTCATTTGCACCTAATTTTGTAAAAAAAAGTTAAAGTTTAAAAAGTTTTACTGCATCAACAACTTAAACTTTCAAAAACAGTAAACAATTGCTGGTTACAAAAATGAACTCTATATCTCAATTAAATTGGAAATGTTTTATTAAAAGAAGTTTTTCCACGTCATTTGGAAATCTGAAGAAAACTGTCACTGTCCTTTTTTTAACAAATTGTGATTATCGCAATGAAATGAGAACTCTTGAATGATTGAAAAGTTTCAAGAGGATCTTTGTAAATTGTCGACCATTCAAGTCGATTTTATCAGTAATTTTTGTAATTCTAGCAAACTGAAGAAAAATTGAATCGGTCTGTATTCTGCAGTCTGCATGGGCAAGGTAAGTTCGGCAAATGTGATCAGATTGAATTGAGCTTAGGCATACTGTTCCAAGATCTTTAAGAAAAGGATTAGTTTGTTAAGCAGCTATTTTTGATGAAAATTTAAAAAGATAAAATAAATTAAAAATGTTTTTTCCGATTTTTTTCTATAAATATAAATTGTATGTATGGCAATTTCTGGTGCTCGGAAAGTCGAACAATGTATGCGATATAATGCGCGAGATGAAAAACTTAAAAAAATTTTTTTTTTTGAAAATCCTTACGAGACACTCGTAAGAACTTTTTGGATTTTCTTGAAAAATCGGAAATCAAATTTTGATTCCAAAAAACTGACTAATAGAAAATAATTCCTCTTACCCCAATAGTTATTTATCAAGCATCAAACTTACAAGATATATTCATTATCAAAGTACAAATTCAAAAAGAAATTGGCAACAAATGTAAAGGAGTTATAAATTAGCATTATTAATTAAAACATTTCTGAACGTATATTTCTGTCCAAGGTTCCTGTCTAATAAACACAGATTCAATTAAAGCATATTCTTATTCCTTATAGCTTATTATTTATTTTTAATGTATGAGTTTCCATTTCTTGATTCCACAATAAACCTTACATAAACTTTGTTCTGCGTAAGTTTGATATAATCGTAGCTGACAGAACAAATAATGTGTATTAATAGCACAATCGAGGCTACATTACTCTTAAGTCAGGAAAAGCGTTTTTCTGGTGACTAAGGTTTTAATAAATAAATTAAAAATATTTTTTTTGAATAGAAACATTTTATAAGCTTGTTTTTTTTGTATTCAACACTTAGATTTGCCACGATATTTAAAATTATTCGGAGGGTTTTCTAAATATTTTTATTTTGGCCTTTCCGAGCACAGATTGCAACCTAGATGGATCTTATTGGCGGGGCTTATTAAGATGACAAATTTTAGACAACATCACGTTATTTATTTAATCATCAGTTTATCTCACGTGTTTTACCTTGACACTTGAGAAGCCTTATTGGTAGTCAAAAACAAGTATTGCTGATTAGAAGAAAATTAATTTAAAACTAAAGTGAAGTCTTCCTTCTTATGAAACATTTTATGCACCGAAATCAGAGCATAAAAAAATTTTAAAACAAAAATAGATTTCGCTAATTATTTTCGATAAAAATTTAAAGTTAGAACATTTTGAAAATTTGCGAGACAATTTTCTTTCAATATTTAAAAATGTCATGTACGGTTGTTTATGGTAGTTTTCAAGCTTCATTACTTACATATGAATTTATTGGCCATATTTTGTTCATCAATGTGATTACAAATAACAAAGTATGTTTAAGAATGGTCATTTTGTTAATATCTAGTTTTTAGTTTCAGAGTGTAAAAGAGACATTTGATTTGAAAAAAAATTGTTAGAAGTTGTATAGTATTAGACAATTTTTTCAACGCTAGCCCTGGAGGAGCTGAAACTGGGATAGTCTTATGTAAAACTCGTGAGTATTATTCACTTGCAGTACATTACAACAGATTTAAGCCTAGTGAAAAATCCTAGGAAAAAAACTTACGTTTTAAATTCAAGAAGCCCGCGAAGACAAGAAGTTGTATTTGAGTGAAAATCATTATATCTTAGTTCATATTTGCTACATATCTTTAACGTTTGCAATAGAACTTACACGAAAATGGTTTCTATGTATAATAACTGTTTCGCTTCTCATCCGAAAAATGGTTTTCTTATTCTTGAGAATGAACAGAGTTGAAAAAAGAATAATGCTGATCTCAGTCTATAAAATGTTTGTGTTTCCTAGAGCCATTACTCATACAGAAAATGTTGGTATTTACTATATCTTTTACACATATTTGGACACCTTAGAAACTAACAATTCCAACTGAAAGCTTTTTAGTAAACTTGTTTGAGAATTTATATATGCCATATTTTAAAAAAATATTAATTTCAATAACATTGCATGCATGTTTTTAAATTTCACGAAGCCCGCGAAGACAAGAAGTTATATTTAAGTGAAAATCTTCATTATTTTTTAGTCATTTAGATGGAGTTTTAGACGAGAAAAACGAATTCCTAACAAAAAGTGTAATTGATGAAATTTCAAACATAATATAAGGTAAATCTCACAATATATTCTATGTAAGAATAAAATACAAATTCTCGACACAAATATCCTTCACACTGAATACAAGAATTTTTAATTAAGAAGATTGAATTTAGGCCAAAAAACCACTTATTGGCAGCCGAATACTTAGTTTTTAAACTGAAAAAGAGAATTTTTAAAACAATTAATTGAGTTTCTAACAAAAACTGAACAAATTTCTAATGAAATAGTTACATTTTTAACCAAAGAATGAAATCTTTAACATCAGAAAGAGTGTGAAATCTTACATAGAAATTTGACCTTCAAATTGATTCAGTTATAATGTCAATGTACATTTGTACAGCATAAAGAAGACTTTACAACAAAATAATTAACCTAAAAATAAATTAGATTATTTTTTGATCAAAAAACCATATTTTTGACCTAAGGAAATGCATGTTCAAACAAGGCGATTAATTTCCTCTTACTAATGAGGATTAGTTAACAATCAAAAGTACAGTAGGCACACTAGGTGCGCTACTACTTACGTGTGTAAATGCGTCAGGACTTTCCGACAGTTCACTCAAAGCAGGAGGCAGACAAAAACAAGCACGGTTTCGAGCTCACATAGAGCAGTAGTGGGGCTCCGATGCTTGAAGCCGACTGAAGTCGATGTGATTGATTCACTGATCGCATTACTTTGTTCCATCGAAGCAATCTATTTTTAATTCCGACAATAGCGCCATATGATACGCGAACATATATAGCGAACTGTATCGAGAAGATATTGGAGCAATGCTCATTTGAAAGAATAGTCCATACTAATTCATTTTATTTAAAAATTGTATACGATCCGGAAATATAAACTCAACGCACACATTTTTTTATAAATCCAGATAATCGAAATAAAATGGAAACTATTGAACTCTTGGACTCTTAAATTTAAAAATGATCTTTTCAAAGTTTGGACAATTTAAGTCAAATTTTTCAGTTGTTTTGTAATGAAAGAAATATAATATATAATGCGAACTATCAAAGCAAACTTCCTTTCAATTTTTTATTATTCTCTTACTAATAAAAAAGTATTGATTTCATGTAAAACTTTATATATTTGGTTTTTATCATCTCCACGTTTGGAGACTCCCTGATTTGGCAAAAAAAATTTTCCGAAGTTGTCTGTCAATAAATTTCGAAAACATGATCAGATATTATTGAGCTCTGGCACACTTTTTCAAGACCTATATGGAAAAAGAAGTTTGTTTGCCAGTTATTTATTGCGCTGAAGCTGTTAGACAATCCCTTGCCGTCATCACCTTATTAACTGTTCTTATCTGTATTGTTTTAATCATTACTAGCGTTTTCCTTCAATTCCCATCCTGCTATGTTTACTAAATAGGAAATCTTTATACATTGTGTCAAATGCCTTTTTGAAATTTATGAACGCCACATACAATTTTCCACTTTTCTTTTTAAAATTATTATGTATAAATGTTTTTACTACAAAGATATGATTTCTAGTCGACCTCTATATTCTAAAGCCTACCTGGATCTCTTTATACAAACCATGCATATCCAACCATTCCATAATTGTCTCGTTTATCACTGATAATGAAACCCCTATATAATTCCCAGTGTCCTTCTCATACCACCTTTGAATATAAATAATATCATTGCTTTTTCCCAACCATAAGCTATTTGGCCATAATTCCAGAATCCATTTATAATTTGATGAAATACCTCCTCCCAAACTGATGGGCCTCCTTTGATAAACTCTTCTATTATTCCATCCTCTACTGGAGCCTTGCCGCTTTTCATTCCCTTTATGATTTTCACTATCGCTTCTAATGTTATTTCGTTACGCAGCACATCCTATACAGTTTCTCTTGCTCTTTCACTATCAGGCTGTGATATGTATCTGCTTCCAACAGGTTTTCAAAGTGGTTTTTCTACTTCTTTTTCCTATCCGTGCACATCTTATGTGTTTTCTACTAGGTCTCAGTCTTCTTATTCCTTTTCAGAAGCTACTCGTATCCCTTCTTTTTTCTAAATTATCTAAGAACATATTCCTTAGCCAAATCTTATGTCCGTGTGCTTAACTTTTCAAATACTTTTTTATACACACCCAAACTTTTTATCTCTGGTTAGCATACTCTTCGCCAAACTCTTTTTTCTGCCTTTATTTTTTTAATTTTACCTACTTTGATAGTCATTCCCACTCTCTTTGCCGCTTCCCAGATACGGTCCTAAAACCTATCTTATCTTTCCTGCAACCTTTCCACCTTATCTACTCCTTTCCATATTTATCTAATTTCCTTTTCATGTTGACTTTTTTTCTCTGGATCCTAACAACCTGTTTCGATTCATACCCCTCCAGGAGTTTTGGATGTTGTACTTGGTTTTTGCGTCCCTCTACATTCATGGTTAAAGTTACTGCAAGGTCGTCTCATTCTATTCTCTACTTTGACTTTTTTTAACGAACATTCTTCCCTCCGTTCATGTAAATTATTAAATTTAAAACCGATCCCTTGCCTTTGCAGGTACTCGTACATGTCTACCATATTTTTCTTCTATTTCCCCTCTGATTCTACCATTTAAAATTACAAGTGCATATTTTTCACAAAGATGCAAAAATGTCCTTTCCTCATAATTCAACAATTTGTCTTCCTACTTTCCCCAGCTAAAACAATATTTATCTATTACATCATCCTCTTCTAAATTCAGTACCCTATAATCCTGATCCTCTCATTGGTTTTCTCCTACTCTCGCATTCCAATCACCTACGATAATTAAATGTTCTTAGTTCTTCTGCGCCTCCTCAATACAAAATTCTACAGCCCTATTTACACGTATTGCCCCGAGATTATTGTCTGAACACCAACCTTTTATTATCCCTATTAATTGCCCCTCTATGGTCTATCTTTGAGGTTTTCTCTCACTGCTGATTTAGCGTACAAGATGTACTCCGAGTTCTTTCTGTTTCGAAAGTCTTTTCACAATCGCCCTTATAGCCACGTTTCTTGAAATATCACAAGACCGTATTTACTCCAAAATTCCCAGGTATTCAGGATTTTGCTGCTTACAGCTATATTCCATGTCCATACTTCCATGTAGCTGCTGTATCTTTTTGCCGGACAGTCCGCACCGCGCTTCTCATCAAATTTAGTACTTCGATTTCCTTAATATTTAATTGTCCTTGATTGTAATAGCAATTCCCTTCTGCCTATAGTTGCTGGCCATAAGTCTTCTCTATTGCTCCCCCGATGCAAGTTTGAATAAAGATCCTTTTCCTATCACTATAATCGTCTTGAAAGTTATTTTTACACCAGTAAGTTCCCAAGTCCAATTTTGGATTTTTTTCTTGATTTCACTCCACTATTTGCTCCTATCCCTGTCAGCAAAATCCAATTTTTCATTCTTTCTCTTTCATCAATTTCAAATTTTAATTCCCTTTTTTATCCAATCCGGTTTTATTATTTTGATTTCTTTTTCTCGCACTCTACTGAAGTCTTTCAGGGTGTCCTCTCCTTCAGACTTATCTAAGTTATTATTGTGCCCCTCATCTAGACTCTTCTCGGTCCCTTGGCGGTATCCCACCTAGGTCATATTTAGCACGTTTTGTACCTGGTTAATTCTCACCTTCAGGTTCCCTTTTTCTTTTTTGAGCTTTTTATTCTCTTTTCGCAAGCCGCTCTCCCTTGATTTTGTCAGATTTGTCAACGTCGCTAAGTTTCTTTCTTTATTTTTTTCTTTAAACGTTTCTAATTTTCCTTACACATCTGCAATTAACTGTAGAAACCTTGAGCTGATCTTTCGTTCCCAGAACGCATCTAGCATCTTTGGTGACTCTCTTGGCAAATGTAGCCTACGTCTGAGCTTAAATTTCTCCCTTGTGGTCCGATCTTGAAAAATGATCTCAGATTATTGATCTTATTTTCGAAATGTAGCTTATTCCATATAGATTTTTCCGTCTAACTTTTCATTACCAGTTAGTTCTAGTTTTTCCTTGTTTAGAAAAGCTTTGAGAACTTTTGCACTCTTGATGTTTGACGCTGATTCTTTCTCAATTTTTGACGGCCGTCCGCGCCTTCTATTTGCGTCGTCATCAGAGTCTTGTAGTTCTCTCAAATTGTTGCCAAAAATTTTTGTTCAAAGATTGTTGGTCAAAGATTTTCGTGTTTTATCTCGACCAGAAACTTTATTTAACACCCACATACCAAACACTTTCCTCAAATCAACGGTTAAAATTTTTTCTAATCGAATTTGAAAACTTTGACCGCAAACATAGTCTGCTTGTTTCACCCATTAACGTGAAAAAAATTTCCCAACAATGTCATATACAGGACTTATTGTAATCATATTATTAATAATAATTTTTTGAATCGTTTAACATTTTTTGAAAATATGCGAAAACATGTTTTCTTTTCAACCAAAAGTTATCAATTCGGAACCAAAAATGAAATAACTAAATTTGTAGTTAAAAACGAATTTTCAACTGAAATAATGAATCTTCAACCAAGAAAATTAATTTTTCCCAAACAGTTAAATTTTCATATAAACAAATTAATAATTTTTTACTAAATTAAAGAATCTTCAGTCGAATTTTTATTTTCTTAAATTCATCCTTTTGGACGAAATTAATTTATTTAAGTAGAATGGTGTATGCACGCATATTTAGATTGTCAATTTTCCAGAGAGAGAGAGGGAGAGAGAAAGAGAGGTAGTTTATATATCCATAACGCCAACGAGAAATTCTGAAACTGTGAATTTCCTTTCGATCAAAAAAATTTTTATATAAAGAAAGAAAAGGAATTTTATTGTAAAAATAAAAGTATTTTACTGCAAGTATATCCAACTTATGGCGGGATTCATTATAAAAACAGAAAAATATTTTACTAAATCAAACCTAACAAGTTTACGTGTGTGGGTGATTATTCACTCGAACACTATGAATAATATGAATAATATATGCACGCAAATACGAGTGTATCCTAAAATATTTTGTTGGTTACGTCAATACGTAAACAGCTTTTGTATTCTTTATTAGTATCCATCATTGTAATCCGGAACAACATTCATACTTCTTAAAAAAGTGCTTGAATTAAAAAAAAAATGCGGCCAAGGTGATAGAAAACGATTTATCAGAGCATTTTTCAATTTCTGCGAAGTGACCATACAAAGGTTTTCGAATAAATTTTTGTTTGTTTAAATTAAAGTGGGTACAAATAAACAAAACATACCATCTTTGTGATTAAAAATACGTAAAACAACAAATGAGATATTTTTTTTATCGAAATATGTTCTTACGGCTGTAGAAAAAGAATGTGTCTTTTTAAAAAAATAATTATTATTTCTTCTTAAATTGTTTATAATTTCAATCAATTATATTATTATATTAAAAAAGCAAAGCAAATTCACTTCCACCTAATTTTTAGTGTTCAAGCTATGATCAAAAACTGATTCATTTTGATTTTTAAAAATTAGTTAGAATCTTTTCTATTGATGAAATTGAAATTTTCTTTTTTGTATATCTAGTATATATTTTCTATTACAAGGCCTTAAGTTTTGCCTTAACTTTACATTATTTACAAACATTATGTAATTACTTAAACAATTATTTATTCTCTATTTCCAAATTGTCTAAAAATTGACCAAGAGAGGTCGAATTTGTTTCCAAATAAATATACTGTGCTGTGTTTTGTTGAATAATTACATAATTTCGATACATTTCTTTTAATGTTTAATACTTTTTTTTTAAATAACTTACATGCTCAAGCATCGTCGTTTTTAAAATCAAAAAGTGAAATGAAATAGAACACATATAATTATGTTTCTGACTCTATAGTGTATAAAAATAATACATCAACCTCTTTTTATTTGTGTAAACTAATATAATTTGTTTAAAGGATCTCATTTCCAAAAAAACTTTGAAAATCGTAACTAATTGTGTGTGTTTTATCATATTTCATTTCTTTAGTAATCGAAAAATAAATGCTTTTATAAATAAAAATTGTTTAAATAAACAGAAATTTGTTAACAATTTTTTTAAAAGATTCGAAATTATATAATTATTCAACAAAAAGTAGCACAAAATACCAATTTGAAAAGAGTAGACGTATATGGCTTAATTTTGATAAATTTCGAAAATAAACAATAATTAATTGTTTAAATAATTATATAATATTTTTAGAAAAGTTTTCTACTTTGAACAATGGAAAAGTAATGAATTAAAATCAGCAAATAGTATAATTTTTTACATTTTTTGGGAATAAATAATTTTTTAAATAATTACATATGTATAAACAATTGAGAATTGTTTCAAAAGTCAATGTTAATATTTAAATTGTCGGTTTGAAATTATTTGTATGCAAAATTTGACGGAAATAGCTAAAAAGTAACAATTTTAGGTGAAAATGAATTTTTCTAATTTGGAAGGGGGGTGCATAAAGGGTGATGGTGGGTTGGAAATAAAAGTTATTAGTATGTCTTTATTGCGTAGACAGAAAGATGAAATTTTGTGAAATAAGTTGAGGTACAGCAAAGTGAGATGAACTTTTAACCAAACAGAAGAAATTTTCAGCATAAAAGATTAATTTTGAACGAAATAATTGAGCGATCAACAAATTTTTTGTATTTTTCACCATAAGGTTAGATTTTTAAACAAAATAGATGACATTGTACATTTTTGTAAATTCGTAGTCTTAAATTGATTAAAACAAAACCTATAGTTTGTCTAGCACACAGCCACGCAAAAAAAATTTTCTGGGTCTGGATGCTAGACCTTGTTTACTATATGTTTTTGGGGTAGTTGAATCCAAATCCGAGGTTTAAAAAACTTAAGCACGTTAGGGGTTCTGATACAACCTTAAAAAACATAATCAACCATTTTTTCGAGTCCGGGGGTCAAAACATGTTTATTACATGTTTTTGAGGTCTCTGAACCAGAATCTGAGGTCCCAGAAACCCCAGCACGTCAGGGTTCTGAAATAACCTAAAAAAATCTCATAACCAATTTTTTTTTATTCCGGAGGTCAGACTATGTTTATTATATATTTTCCGGGTTGCTGAACCCGATTTGAGGTAGAAGAAAACCCCAAAATATCAGCCTTCCAACATAAGTTTCAAAGTACCTCGTAAGCTAAGCTATTTAGCGCTTCAACGTTTTGACTTTAGCCTTATATTTAAAAAAAATTAGATCACAGGCTAACTCCGTCGACCGCCTTCACCGCGCGAAGTTGCCCTGGATGCAGACACACATAATTTGGATAAAAAAATTTAAGGAGTTTCTTTAAAAATCAGAGCCCAGACAAGCTGGACTCTTTTAGACTACGAATTCAGATTCCGCGACAACAAAAACATATACTAAACATAGCATGAACCCCAAAGTATAAAAAAGATTTTGTTTGTGTAGATTAATATATTATATCTACATTTACACAACATCCTTGATATCCAAAGGATATCAAACTTTTTGCACTGTAGGATGTCGTTCTCGATACGTCTAAGGTATCATGTTAAGGATGTGGGCTGTTCCAGAATACGAATGATCTTCCCCTCTGCTTGATAGGCGTCGTAAGGGTGAGCTATACGTGGCTCCCGGTCCAAACGGCGTTAACACGTATATGTGATCAGTGGGTGGGTGATGAGTGTTTCGGCTTCGACGTTTCGAATAATAATAATTATGGTAGTCTAGCCTTACATTGAACGGTTGAAACTGGTCAGCTATATAAAATTCGCCATTTCCTATATTCATATGAGCTTCCTTTGGAGTATGATTCTGTTGAACATGTTGGAACATCATAAGTTCTAGACGAAACACGTTTGTGTGAAAATGTCTTCTTCCTACAAATATATCAGCTTGATATAGCCCACCATTAAAATGGTGCTCTAATTCATAGCTCGGTACTTCGTATGGCACATATGGCAAGACAGAACGTCTGTAATAAAAACAGTGATCATGCATTGTCACCATTACGGATGTATCAGGCAAATGGTGCCCTCTCGGTATGTTGGGTTGTCCATCTGCACCTAATTTTGCAAGAAAAAAATAACGTTAATAAAGATTTTCTACATCTGCAATTTAAACTTTCAAACACAGTGAGCAATTAATGGTCAACAAAAATGAACTCTATGTATTCATGAAATCGAAAATTTTTTAATGACAGTAGTTGTAGCAGTTATGACTGCAATGAAATAGAAATTCTTAAACACTCGGTATCTTAAATTTCAATCGGATCTTTTAATATTCTTTACAATTTAAATAGGTTACATTAGTAATTTCTGCAATGCCAGTCAACTAAAAAAAAAGAATCTGTCTATCTGTATTCTGTAGTCTGTTTGGGCATGGTACCTTTCGAAAAAATGATCAAATTGTATTGAGCTCTGGTGCTCTTTTTTAAAATCTGAGAGAAAAGGACAAGTTCGTTTGCCTTCTGTTTTCGATGAAAATTCGAAAAATTAAATTATGTTCAAAATATTTGACATTTTTTAGAAAATTCTATGTACGGCTATTTGTGCTACTCGGAAAGTCGAACTATTTAAGTAGTATCAAACGCAATATGAAAAAAGTCAAGAAAAGAACAAAAATGTTTCTCTTTTGACTATGGAAGATAAGAAAAAAGATGATTGTGGAAAAGTTATGAACCCAAAGAAGCTCTACAAATTTCTTGTTAATTATTTTTGTTAATAACAAGTCATTTGATTTATTTGTGAAAAATATTAAAAATAAAAAGCTGAATTCATGGACAAACGATAGAAGCTACGGAAAAAAATAGAGAAAAGTTGCCCCATCAAGAAAAGGAGCTGAACATTTTTAACAAATTTTCTTTTGATGGGATGCGTAGTTTTTGTTTTAATCGTAAAAAATAATATTGAAAATAAGCAAATTAAGTTCTTGGAAAACGGCAAAAAGTAAAACAAGATGTTACCTAATGTACATTCTTTTTATAAAATTCCTAATTTTTTTCTTATAAAAAGAAGATCATGGCAACACAAATTCTTTAATATCATTGCGTATTACAAATCTTGATAATAAAAATTTCTTGAAATGGTACATTATTCAAGATATTCGGCTTCAGTTTTCTGCAAATACAGGCGAATTTTCAACTAAAAAATATTAATTGTCAACAAAAAAATATACAAGTAAAAAGTAAATGAATCAAACTTTTAGTTTAGTCTTTAGTTTGAAATTGGCAAAATTTAAACGAACTCATTTTCAAAATTGTAATATGAAATTGTTCAATTTAAATTCAATTCAAATAAGAAACAAATTTTTTGTAATTCAGTATCGAGAAAAATAATCTATAGACAAAACAGTTAAACCCCGTGATTATATTTGCACTTTTTCCTCTTCCTTGATTTTACCATAAACATTGCATCAAGTTTGTCTTTTCGTACGTTTATTCTCATTTTAGACGGAACAAATAATGTGTGTAAATAGCACAATCAAGGCTACATGGATTTCAAGGCAGGTAAAGTGTTTTTCTGGTTATTAATTTTGCAATTAATAATCAAACATGTGTTTTCAAATGATTTAAAAATGTATTGTTGAATAGAAAAATATGAAAAGCTTATTTTTGTTATGAAACATTTCGATTTCTCACAAGATTCAAACTGGCTCAGATACTTTATAAAATATTTGTATTTTCCATTTCCCTAGCATAAATGAAACCCAGATAAATATTATTGGTGGGGCTTAGCGAGATTACAAAACTTCTGTCAGCAATAAGTTATTAATTTAATAATCAGGGCCTTGTACGTGTTTCAACTTTATATTTTAGCAGTCAACAAGGACTCAGAAACAATTTCCGTTGAATAGAAAAAAAATTAATTCAGGATTGAACTGTAGTCTGCTTGCTGATAGAAAATTGTATGCATCGAAATCAGAGCATAAAATAAATTCATAAATCAGAATAAGATTTTGCATATCTTTAAATCTCGGTTTTTTGAGCCCTCGAATCTAAAAAAACCAGATATACATTCTTTTGTGTCTTTCCTTGTCGTAATTGTTGTCTTTATACATGATAACTTTTAAAATACAAATGGGATTAGATTGTACTTTGGAAGCTTGAATGAAAATATTTGCTTTTCGTACGCCCTATAATATTGTCAAAACGAGTTTTAGAATTTTTCGGCAAATCGATATTACGCAAAATTCGTTTATAGTTACATTAAACTTACGTTTAAAATTCAGCAATCCCCCGAAGACAAGAAGTTTTATTTGAGTGAAAAACTTCATCTTTCTCAGTCAATGAGCTAATGAAAAACAGAAATATAATTTTTCAATAAGTTTGCGAAAGAATTTACGCAAAAATGGATGCTGTGTATGCTAACTGTTTTGCCACTTATCCGATAAATGCTTTATTTATTTTTGAGAATAATTACAGCCGAACGAGAAATAATGCGATTTCTGTCAATAACCTGCTTTTGTTTTCTGGACCTATTACTTGTTTATGAAATTTTGTTTTTTATCAGATATTTAGGTATATCAATAATAAGTCCAGTAAATATAACAATTTGTTTGATTCAGAATTATTAATAATAAGAACACGCGGCTTAGAGGATACATCAGAAACTATTTCAACTCTAAGATCCTAAGTAAACTTCTTTGAGAACGTATGTGCAATATTTTACAACAGGCATTAATTTTAATAATTTATTGCGCTTTACACAATTATTACGAAAAACAACAGGCGTTTAAATTTATATTCATACTAGTAAAGCTTGTAAGGGGTCGCCTATCAACTACGTTTTTACTTCGCGTTTCTCGTGAGTTGTTCAATAGTGTGTAGAAATTCCAATAAGTAAGAAGAATTTGAAAAAGTTAAATTTCTGTCTAAGAGAACGAATTTTCATCAAAGTATTTAAATTTTTAACTGAAAATATATCTATTTAGTCAAAAATAGTGTAGTTACATTTTTAGTTCGAAAAATTAATTTTTAACAAAAAATAAGCGAATTTTAAATAGCTGGTATTCAATTAAAAAAGTAGAATTTTTAACAAAATATTTGAATCCCTGACAAAAATTATGATTTTTCAAATTATAAAATTGATTTTTTTAAATCAAAAAATACGATTTTTTTACAAAGTAAATAAGTTTTCCACAAGTTCGTTAAAGTTTCCACTCGACACTTTGACTTCCCAGTAGAAAATTCAGTTGCCTAGCTTGAAGTTTTTTTCTTCAAGAAATTTATTTTTAACCAACAAGTTGAATATTTTACCAAAACAGACCCATTTTCAAACGAAAAGATAAATTCTTAACAACTAGTTGCGTTTTTCACCTAATCGATATTCTATGAAACAATTACAGTCCATACAAAAAGGTTTATTTTCAACTATATAGTTTAATTTTCTACCATTTTTATCAAGTTTATAAAGTTTATATTTATTTTTATAAAGCGCGGTTTTCATAAAACAATTGAATTTTCGGTTGAATATATCAGAAGCGCATATGCGTCCGATTTTTTTTTAAATTGACCATGCGAAAAGAGAAGTTTAATTGATGATGTTTCAGCCAAAAATTATTGGAATATAATACCACAAGCTATATCAAATGAACTAAGGAAAAATTCGAATTCTGTACCAATAAATTCTTCACAGTTATTGAGTTATTATGGAAATGTATCATGATAAGTTTTTGACAATATCGTTGAGTTTTCAATGCGAAAGGACGAAATATCTAGAAAGAAGATAAATGGAATTTCCACAAAAATTCATGTCCAGCAAATTGAGATGAATTTTCAACAAAATAATTGAGCTTTTAACAAATTTTTGACCTAAGACAAAGATCTTTTCAGCCATAAAGAATAATATTCTACAACCTAAAAAAGATAGGTTTGAAACTAACGTAGAATATTTACGTTTTCAGTTCAAAAATTTAGATCCTGTTTACATAACAGTCTAGGTATTCTTAAATCCAGATTTTTTATGAAATCTTTAAACGTCAATCCAAGGCGATTTAGAAGTAGTCACAAAATACATCACGAAATATTTTTTCGGGTATGAATTCTACCAAAGGCTCTTGAGGACTAGTGAGTTTACCTCCTATCAAAAAATGACCTGGAGTGAGGTAAGAGAAATCATTGGGATTTTCAGAATGTGGTCCAATAGGTCTAGAATTGAGGCAAGCTTCGATTTGGTTTAAAGTAGTAGAGAACTCTTCAAACGTTAAAGTATGTGATCCAACACATCTACGTAAATGCAGCTTTAGATTCAAACCCTGCTTCCCAAAGACCACCGAAGATGGGGGCGGCGGTTGGAATAAAATGCTACGTAGTTTCCTTGAGCGATAAAAAATTAACAAGATTCAGGCTCGACGTAATTGAGCCGCGTTTTCTCTTAATTCTCGATCAGCACCTTGCAAGGTGGTACCATTATAGCTGTAAAGGTGAGCACGCATTCCTGTATGCGCGGTGAAATGTTTGTAGGCCGATAAGAAGCCCTGAGAAGTATAGTCTGATACTAGCTCCAAATGAATAGCTCTGGTTACGCAACAAACAAAAAGAGCTACGTCATCCTTGTAACTCATTTGTCATCTACTTGGAGCAAAGCGAATCTGAAAGGGACCGACGTAGTCCACACCAGAGTGTATGAATGTTCTACAATTCACAGTGAGAAAAACAGGTAAGCTACCCATTAATTGTTAAACAAACGTATCTCTCTGATGTACGCAAATGACGCAATGGCGTATGAGACCTTTTACCAAATTTCTACCTCTGAAAACCCAAAATCCTTGACGTAGAGTTTACAAAGTGAGCTAAATGCCACCATGTAATGATCGCAAGTGCGCACGTCGAGCTATAAGTACTCAAATTTGATGATTATCAGGTAGTATCAGTAGATGTCTCTCAATATAACCAATTGGAGCTTGATCGAGGCGACCTTCTAATCGCAGGATATCAGAACCATCCAGAAATGGATTCAAAGTTTTGAAGTATTTTGTACCTGTAAAATCCACCACTTACGGACTTCATTAATTTCTACTGATGAAAGAACCTGCATTGAATATCATTCTGCCGAATCCGGAAACTCTCCTCTTTTCTTACGTAGCGCTTAAATAAATCGTAGACGATAATCGGTAACTCCAACTAATTTTTCCAAGTCTCCAATCCATTAGCCAGATCAGACTGTAGAAGTTTTTCATTCATGGTATGGTTGGTGACTGTCGCCTTTGAAGAGGACTTATGCTCTAAGACTACTATAGCTGGTGAAGGTGGACGTGAATCCGGCCAACTTGTGGAATGGCGTGACAACCAACAGGGCCCTTGCTACCATAATTGTTGCTTTAGAGCTTGTACCGTAAGAAGACCTCTTGAGGAGCAGTCTGATGGGATATGCCCAGTTTGAGCATGTCTCCACTTAGCATGTGACACACATTTGTAAATATGTACAAATATATTAGAGATGAAAGTGGGCTACGCTGAGGAATGCTTGCTAAACCAGTCCAAGACTACCGTGGAATCGGTATGACAGTGCAAAGGAATATTTTCAATGTTTATTGTCCTAGTAACAAAATGTAATGCTTTAGCTAATAATTGTGCCCCACATAATTCTAATCTTGGTATGCTCGACGCTACAATTGGAGCGACCTTTGTTTTGGCAAATAATAAGGCTACTTGTTCGCCTTTATCTTCTTGAAGAATGCGAAGATAAATAACAGCGGAATACGCTTTGGCTGAAGCATCCGAGAATCCATGAAGCTCGTATCCCAAACTAGATCGCGATAGTCTATTCCATCTGGAAATTGATACCTGCTCGAGTTTTTGAAGCTCACTGTAATAGGAATTCCAATGATTAAGCAAGTCCTCGGGAAGATAATTATCCCAATCTCATTCACGAATTCACAGTTTCTGCACTAATCTTTTAGCTACGTACTATTATTACAGGAGACAACCATCCAAGTGGATCGTAAAGTTTGGCCATAACCGAGAGAATTTTTTTCTTAGTGGGCTGTTCTATAGGGCGAGTCTCCACTCGAATTTTAAAATATCCGAAACTGGATCCCAGCACAAACCTAACACTTTCAATTGAATTTCGTCCTCAGAAAGAATATCATCAAAAACCGTTTCATGATTACCTTGAGGGCAGTCAGATAAAATTTGTTTATTATTGCAGGCCCATTTTTTTAGATAGAAGCCTCCTCTCTCTATTAACTGTGTAACCTGTCGTCTTAACTCTTTAGCTTCCTTAAAATCATCTGCTCCGAATAAAACATCATCCACATAGAGATTATTTTCAAGAATAGGTATGACTAGAGGAAAATCAACTCCCTCGTCTTTCACCAACTGTTTTATGACTCTATTGGCCAGATAAGGAGCACATGCAGTGTCATAGGTGACCGTAGTTAATCGCCAGGTCTGAAGCTCACCTTTTGGAGAGTTTTTTAATAATCTGATAATCTCTGATAATCACAGTCTCTTGGATCTACCCTGATTTGACGAAAGATCTTTTGTACGACAGTTATAAAAACTACTGAATGTTTTTTAAATCTCAAAATGATGGAGACCAAGTCAGTTAATTATTCAGACCAAATATGCAAGTGAGAATTCAAAGAAGTACATTTATACGTAAGACTGGAAGCGTTGATTACCACGCGCAAATGTGTAGTGGAACTACTTTTTTTTAGAATTGGATGATGAGGAAAATAGACAGTTTGAGAAGCATCTGAACCTTTTGTAAAATTAATTTAGCCTTTTCGAAAGGATTGCCTATTTTAATTGGAGCACCATTCTTGAATGGTAATCGAACCATATACTTCCTTGACCCAAATGATGATTTTCAAAACATAAAATTGGTTTTTTTTTAAAAAAAATACGAATTTTCAACAAAATAAATAACTTTTTACAGGGTCGTTAAAGTCCCCCCTCGACACTTTGACTTCCCAATGGAAAATTTATTTGTCTAGTTAGAAGGTTATTTTTCCGATAGTTTGTTTTTTAACCAATTAGTTGAATAGTTTACCAAAACACACGAATTTTCAACTGGAAAGCTAAATTCTTGTTTACCAGTTGATATTTCAGCCAAAAAATATTGTAATATAATACCACACGCTATATTAAATAAAATAAGAAAAAATTTTAATTCTCCGGCAATAACTTTAAATATGATTTTCAAAGTTATTAAGTTATTATGGAAATGTATTATGGTACGTCTTCAACAATATCGTTGAATTTTCAATGCGAAAGCACGGACAATCTAGAAAGAAGACAAATGAAATTTCCACAAAAAAGTTCATGTTCAGCGAATTGAGATGAATTTTCAACAAAATAATTGAGCTTTTAACAAATTTTTGACCTAAAACAAAGTTTGTTCATCGAAAAGATAGGTTTGAAACTAAAGTAGAATATTTACATTTTCAGTTCAAAACTTCAGATCCGTAACCAAAATTTATAAATATTAACAAACAAGATTAATTTTCTGAATATAAAAATCATATTTTTGCAAAGTATTCTAATTTTAATTTGAGTAGTACATTTGAAGAATGTCATAGTTGCAATATTAGTGAAAAACAATTATAAAACAAAAATAATAATTTTAACAAAGTAGATAAATTTTTAATCTCAGAGAGGGATCTTAAAACGAAGAATTTTTCCTAAAGCTGTTAATCAAAATATGATAAGTTAGAACAAAATAGTAGAATTTTTAACTGAAGTAAGCATATTTAATGAAAAAATAATATTTTAATAAAATATTTGCAATTAAAAAAAATTGATAAATTTCGAACCAAAAAAGATGAGTTCCTAAAGAGAAGTGCACATTAGATTCTTGCGAATTTTATTCAGTTTTCCTCAATTGATTTTTAATTGTTATTTTAAATCTTATGAATGCCGTAACTCTGATAAGATTCTTTTTACTGAATAAAGTCATGATGATAAATTTTTGTTATTCAGATCTGTTCAAATTTTTACACGCGCTATCCTGAAAACTTCCTGTTTTCTTTTCCAGACCTAAAAATCACTATTGCAAATACAAAATATTTATTCTGATTTTGTTATCTTATAAAAAGAAAATGGTTATTGTCTAATTTTCAATTTTTTGTAAATTTTTATTTCTAAATTAATTCAAATGAAAACTTAAGTTTGTCTATTATTTAAAAAAACACAAATTATTTCTTTATAAAAAAGAATAAAAACTTGCTAACGGGAAGCAAACTTCTCATGAGATGGGCACAATATAAATATAAATAGAAATAAATGTATCCACCCAAAAAATTAATTTTCAAAGGAGTAAATAAAGTTTCTGTCCAAACAATAAACCATTTAAAAAATTCGAATTGTGAAAAGAAATTGATTGTGATTTCGATAAGCCACAATAGGACTATTCGTCAACAAATGGATGCTTTTTTCAAAATTGACTGCCAATGATTTAGAAAGTTCCTCATTTATTAGGAAACTTAGTCAAGGGGTAAAATTTGTTGTATCTTTAAATTACTATCAAAAACAAAGTATGATTTTTGTTACTTTCGAAATATTGGTGACGTCTTTTCAACAACAAAAATTAATGGGAAATACCTTTAAACGTAATAGATGTTGTTACTTCATAACGAGTGGTAAATTATATATAATTATATCTTATTTTCCTCCATTCAATTTTGTTTATTATTTTTTCTATTGCAACAAATTAAATGTAATTATAAGCATATTTGAAAATGTTACAATTGTGAATAATAACGTAATAAATATGGAAATTACAAGAACAGGGAACATAATGCAAAAACAGCACCATAGAAAATAGGTTAAGCAATGTCAATAAATAAACTTTGCAGCCTTTTTTTAGTTTAATTTCCTGTTTTTTTTTGTTTTTCGAGTTGGGCTTTAAACACCTTACCCAAAGCCCCGGCTGTAGGTAGCTTTTTTGTACAGTTTCTTCAAGCTTGACTCTTTTCTTTGAGGGCAGATATTTTTTTCGTTAAGTGAATGCTTGTCTAAGACTTTCATTGATATTTTTTTTATTACTATCTGGGGACAAAAATAAATTATAAACACAAATGTCGTGTTACAGGACATTAGGTGATCTTTTGTAAGCTCTATTTGTCTACTTAGCTTCTTGATACATACACATTTCTCGATTTTCGTTGCTAGTTTCAAAACCGTCATTTTTACCAAAATTATTCGTAATGCGAACTTTCTTCTCCCTTTGCTGCATAGTTTCTCGCAACACTTGATGATTAGTATTATTCGTAAGATCTTCGGACAAATTTATTTCAGAAAAAAAAACATACAACAATTAAGAAACAAAAGAATATGTTTTATATCTATTAATGATAATTTTTAAGAAATTGCGATAACTTGCAATTAGAAGCTAATGCTATATTATAATCCAGTGGAATGATATGTTCATTCGAGAGTTCTGAAGCAACGCTTCCTATGGAGAAATTTTCCAATCCAGTTGGGTCATTTTCTAAAGAAACTAAATTCTGAGAAAGTCGATTGAGCAATTACATCATCTTGACAAAACGCTTCGTAAAATTATTGTTTGGTTATTTTGTGCAAGAAGATTTCCATTGCTAAATATAATTGCCATTTCTTTAGATTTTTCTAAGACAACGACGTGATGATTATCTAGCGTTTGACTTTTCTGGAATCGACACTTCTATTTTGAAAAAAATTACTAGATTTAAAAATTGAATTATGAAATTTTACTCAAATAGTACAATGCCGCAATAAAAACCATGTATAATAGAAAATTAATTAAACCTGTAGAGAGTTCATGATATTAGCAACAAAATTGATGAAATTTGTAAAAAATTCTTCACAAATAAAGATTAAAAAATGATCAATAATGTAAGACGACAAAAATTTCGCAAAATGTCAAAAGCATTACATCAAATTAGGCTTTTGAATATTTGTTTGAATATATAAATCATCTAAGTTTGTAGATAAAGGTTCAAAAGTTGAATTTAGTTGAAAATTCTTACAATGATTATCAATGCTAGAAACTGAAAAATTACTAAGAGAAGCCTTGTTAATCGGAAGCCAATATTAAAACAATCCTTTTTTTAACGCTGCCAGTCCCTATTTCACTTGCTTCAGCTCCTTCGAGCTCTCTCAGTAATTCAGGAGTTATATTTTCTTTAAAAGTCTGCAAATGCTGTTTTTAATCTTCAGCAATAATATTGAACACTAGCGGCTGAGTTCCAGGATTTTCTACGGCTGGAAGATTTTTCGGCGAATTCTTCTTCTTTTTTTTTTGCGGAGAATATCGAGATCCACTACATCAGAGTGAAATTGCATTAATCCACTAGTTACAAAATTTATTTCGGATTGTTTTCTGTTCTTTTGTGAAATAATCAAGTGCTACTTTCAGGACCATAGAGTTCCAATTGTTCCTTTCTTAATCGTGTGACATAATTTGGTAACTTTTTTAAACTTTAACTTTAACTTTAACTTTTTTTAAACGGGTGGAAGAAAGCGATATCGGGAGGCTGCAAGATGTGAGTAAAGTTGGGATAAAGAGCAACTAATTCGATATTCTTCTTGCTGCTGATAGTAAATAGTGGGATAGTTATGTCCGACAAATGATTCTTCATGTATACAGTTACTGGAAATTATATTTTATGTTCCAATAGTCATGGGTAGAAGACGTTAGTAATGTACTTGTAGAATTTTTCAGTTGCCATCCTGCCAGTTTCAGAAATACCAATACCCCAACCACTTGGAAAATTGGCAACTACTTTTTTGTGTGCACCCTTTTTACATCCGTACATCAGAATTTCCATTTCGTTGGCATCAACCCTTTTATAAACAGACTGAACAGATTTTCCGGAAGAACTTTTTCCGGCCTCGGGCACAGTAAGATGTTTGTTTCATCACAATCAAAAACCCTTCAAGAATATACTTTTAGCAGACTTTTGCTCTCCAGGTAGGATCCTGTATCACAAAATCACCCTCTCAAAACCTCTACACAGACAGAAGCTTGTACAAGAGTTAGGTGTTGGGCTGCCCTTGTTGACAAGTTAGGATGGCGCTTCTGGAAACCCTCATACCAGTGACGGCTTTTTCTTATTTCTGCATATCGTAGCTGGAGAGACTCCTTACGTATCTGCTGTTTTTCTGAGAGGGACACCTTAACTAACTGCTTGGAGATCAGTCTCTAGAGCTTCAGGGGAATCATTTTTTCTCTTAACTTTCTGACCTTAAGTGTTTTTCTTACCTCCTTTCACGAATTTCGTAATTTTGTTCATAACTTTAAAATTTCTAACCCTATATTTAACACGATTAATATTTTTAACATTGACCATGATTGGGATTTTTCGCCTGTAACAGAAGTTTTAGAAGAAAATCGTCTGTTACAGAATAGACTTGAATTAAAAAAGTAAATAAATGTAATTACAAAACTGCGGACCTTAAGCTACAGTTTAAGCTATCACATGTGTAAAATAATCGAAATTTGTAAGTATACGCGATAAAATTATAGATTACGTGCGCCGAACTTCTTGACCCAGATGCATGAATGGGACATGTTTTACGATAGGTACTTTTCCCTTATATGCAATTAAATATTTAAGAATGCTACTTTTTAAAAAGCCTTCATTTACATTTATATTTCCAATAAATCCATCAATAAATAAAGTAATTCATCCAGGATGTCACTAATCGGTCGCATGTCACTTGATGGGTTCTTTATCTTAACTTAATTATAATTATCCTAAAAAAGCTGACTGTCGCATAGGATAGGCTGGGTCGCAGGACACATAAGTGTCTTCGGTTTCAAACCCCAGCTTTTCCCTATGGCTCTTTTACAGAGCCAAAGAGTCTCTACTAGCTTCTTGCATTTGGTTTCTAGGTGCTCGTAAGAAAAAAGATGATTGTGAAAAAAATTAGCCACCCAGAAAGGTCTACAAATGTCTTGTTAATTATTTTTTCAAAGGATGTGTAGTCTTATTTATTTGTAAAATTTTATATTAAAAATATAAGATTGACTCTATGGACAAACGACACAAGCTACAAAAACAAACGGACAAAGTTGCACAATCAAGGAAAGCAGCTAAAAATTTGTTATAAATTTTCGTTTGATAGGATGCGCAGTTTTTGTTTTGATCGAGAAAAATAATATTGAATATATACAAATTAAATTTTTGAAAGATGACTTTAAGAAATAGTACATTATTTAGGGTATTTAGGAATAAGGATTTGTTTCAAATAAGATAAAACTATTAGAGTAATCATACAAAATAAAATTTCGTCGGCGAAAATTTTGTAGTTTTTTACACGAGTGAAACCCGAAATATCTTTTTTTATCAAAAATAAAATTTGTACATTATTTTGCAAGACCCGAGTAAGCAGTAGCAGTCCCAAACCGAGGTACAGAAAATAATACAAAATACATTTGATATAATAGAAAAGTAGCAAAACTAAAGAAATATCATACTTTGACCCCGAGATATTCTTCGACTGTAATTTTAAAACTCTGTCAGAATTGAAATAAATTTTTAAAATTATAATCTGAAATTGTTCAATTTAAATTCAATTGAAAAAATAAAAAACAAATATTCGGTAATTCAGTATCAAGAAAAATAATGTGTTTTGATATTGCAATCGAGGCTTCATTGATTTCAATCAGAATAAGTATTTTTCTGGTAATTGATGTTGTAATGAATAATTTAAACATGTGTTTTAAAATGTATTGCTGAATCGAAAGTTGTCATAAACTCGTATTTGTTATTCAATCGATTGAACTGTAATCTGCTTTCTCAGGAAAAATTGTATGCGCCGAAATTATAGCATAAATAAAATTCATAAATCAAAATAAGATTTCGCATATCTTTAGATTTTGGCGGTTTGAGCCCCTGAACCTAAATAACCGGTTATACACGCGTTTCTGTTTGTTCTTGTCGTCATTGTGGTCTGTGTAAGGATAACTTTTGAAAAACAACTGGAGTTAGATTTTACTTTGGCACACTTTCACAATACATCTTAATGACCTTGTTGGACAAAAAAGAAGTTATCAGATTTGCAGCTTTTTTTAATTTAAACGGAAAACCCCGACGAAAAGGAGAATTTTGAGCCAAAAAATGAAAATATTAGCGTTTCGAACACCTTACAAGATTATGAAAATGAGTATTTTAAGTTTTTTGGGAAATCGGTATAAAAAAGCTGACATTTCTGAAATTCTTTCTTTAATAATAAATAATGAATATTTTATGAGATAAATTAAAGTTAGAATTCTTGTCAAATAGGAGTTGTAAATGGGGTAGTTTCATACTTAAAATATCATAGGCATTACACAAAAATTATGTTCAAAGTTTAGGCATACACCGAAGACAAGAAGTTGTATTTGGGTAAAAATCTTCATACCTTCTCAGTGAATAAGGTAATGAAAAACAGAAATATAATTTTCTAAGAAGCATTTGAGAGAAGTGACACGGAAATATAAACTAACTGTTTTGACACCCATCTGATAAATGCTTTATTTATTATTTATAATAAACTAAGCCTAACGAGAAATAATGCGGTTTTAGTCAATAACATGTTTGTCTTTTCTGGACCTATTACTCGTTCATAAAATTTTGGTGTTTACTTGATCTTTTACGCATATACATGAATAACGAATAAGTATACCAAAGAGGCGAATATTCCACCGAATATATAATTTTTCCACAAGTTCGTTGAATTTTTGTCCGACTAAATGGATGCTATATACGCATATGAATAATAAGTTTAGTCAATATCAAAATTTGTTTCATTTAGAATTATTAATAATCAGAACAGGTGGTTCAGATGATGCAATAGAAAATAACAATTTCAACTGTAAGCTCTTGAGTAAACTTATTTGAGATCGCATATGCAATATTTTATCACAGGCATTGATTTTTATAATTTATTGCATTTTACACAATCATTACGAATTATAATTGGCGTTTAAATTTATATCCATACTACTAAAGCGCGTAAGAGGCCGCCTATCAACTTCGTTTCCAATACGCGTTTCTGATGCGTTGTTCTATAGTGAGCAGAATTTTGGACTACTACGAAGTCTTCGAAAAAAGTTGAATTTGTGTCCAAAAGAACGAATTTTCCACAGAGTAGTTAAATTTTTTATTGAAAATCTATTTTTTAGTCAAAAATAGTGTAGTTACATTTTTAGTTTGAAAAATAAAATTTCAAGAAAAAACAAACGAATCTTAAATTACTGATATTCAAATAAAGAACTAGCATTTTTAGAAAAATATTTGAATCCCTGACTCAAATGCACATTTTCTATAAAGTAATTGGATTTTCGATTAAATTCATAAAAATCGCATTTGCGTGCGATTTTTTCAAAACTCAGTATCTCGAATAAAAATGCTTCGACTTGAGTTCGACTTGAATTGCCCCCAATCAAGACATGCTGAAGTCAAAAAGTTCGACTTGAGCATGGCTCAGTTTTAAAACGGAGATAGACTTCAATTTATGTCTTGGAGACAAATTTTTAACCCTTAAAGACATATGTTTATCTCTTGAGTCGTATTTTTAGGACTAGAACACGTGCGGTTTATAACATCGAGCGTCTACCTGCCCTAGCAAAAAGCTTATTTCTAATATTGATAGGCCATTAGCCATTAGCGAGTGAAAGCTTAGCACCTCCAAGAGCGCCGATGATAAGGACGATTAGTTTAACAGAATATTCCAGGTACAATCGTCACAACTCCCTTATAAGATCTCGATATCTCTCTTTCTTTTCATACTCCTTGGCTATGATGTTTTTGTCAGCTGTTGCCGAAAATTCGATAACGAACATGGTTCGCTTCTCGAAGTCAAGAAGAACCATGTCAGGCCTCGAGTGAGCAACAGAAACAATTGTCGAGAATATAAGGTGCCAGTATATACGGCACTTCCCATTCTAGACAATAAACTTGAATTCCCTATGAACAATTAGAGGAGCCTTATCAAAGTTAAAGCCGTAAGAATGACAGAGATGGTAATAAAGCACTCTTAGTGCCGCATTGTGCCTTTGAATGTAGGTCGTTTCCGCGTGAGTTGGACAACTAAATAGTATGTGAGCTAAATGCTCGGGGTGTGCATAGTACGCCCTGCAGCTATCATCAGGAATGTGCTCAAGACGTGCCGACGGTATGTTAAGGTGGAAATGACACCGTCTTGGCATGCAAAAATGAAACCCTCTGCACCAGACTTCAATCCGGGCGATTTAAGGAAAGCAAACGTTAGCTCACAAGACATTGACTGCTCCTTCACATTTCTGTGGAAGATACCGTGCATCCTCTCATCAAAGAGCTGTTCACAAAAGTTTTTCTCTTATGCTTTCTTAATCCGGGCTTTCAGGAGTGAGTACTTGAGATAGATAAGATTTGATGCATTTTGCTCACCCCTAATACTGAAGTTAACTACGAGTGTTTCAGCAGCCTCCTCCGCTGCTTTGTACTGAAACACGCCTTTGCTCACTTCTTCGTGATTCCTGACCATTTCCAGAAGAGGGTCTCTTCCATTTGCAACTCTATGTGCTGTAACCAGAATAATCCTGTTGGAAAGACACACAAGACTCAATATTACGCGACCACGTTGACGGGGTGAGATGTAAAGTCACAGAACAGAAGACTTAAATTGCATGATTTTGTTTATGTGCATAATCTTTCTTGTTCCGAAAGACACCTCTCTGAAAGGTGATCTTGTTACTTGTCACACGATTTTTTCCAGATGAGATAGTAAATCTGGTTTTCCAAAGCGGCATCAATCTCTCTATGCACCTTACTATTTGTGGATGAACCTTTAAGATTTCCAAAAGACAGATGATAAGTCTATAAGAGGTCAAATCGAGAGCTTTCCGATAATCTATCCAGGCCATCGATAGGTCACGCTGGTAGAATGCTGCATCTTTGCAGCCACATCTATCGATGAGCAGATTTTCCCGACATCCCGCTACGCCTTTCTTTGAGCCTCGTTGATCATTTATTTCTTTCCACACAGGTTTAATTGCCCGAACAATCCCATCATTTAGGATAGCTGCGAATATCTTATAAAGTGTGCTCAGACAAGTGATTGGCCTGTAATTTTTCGGATCAGCTAAGTTGCCTATTTTCGGCAGGAGTATTGTGCGCCCTTCTACCAAATACTTCGGAATCGGCTCTTCCAACGTTGAATATGAGGTGAAAATACGGACCAAATGCTGATGGGTTGAATAAAACTTCTTCCATCAGAAGGTTTTGATACAATCTAGTCCCGGTACGGAATAGTTCTTTATACCTCTTAATACTTTTTTCACCTCCTCGGTAGTGATGGGTGGGCATTCTTTATCTGGTGTTATGAGGGCATCACATAGCTCCTTGAAGCTATTTATATTTTCTGAGTCTTCGTGCAGTCTATGCTGCACTTCGTGGACTTCTCTCCAAAATACTTCGACCTCCTCCGGTTTGGGTGGGTTTTCGACAGTAAGTGGAGGGTCTTGGAAGAGTCGACATGGGTCACAGAGAAACTGTTGATTTTCTCTGACCCACCTCTCCCTCCGCTCGAGACTACTCTTAGCGTCAGATAGTATCCGTATTCTCTCAACAATATGCTGCCTGATTTTCAGCAGCTTTGACGTGTTAAGTGTGTGATAACGGGTCCGGAGTTCGCGCGCGAACTATCGAACCTTGGCGGTAAAATTCCTGCCAGATGTGATGTAGTCAATCACACACTGAATGCGGGACGCGTACTGCCTTGCCCAGCCTATCTTAATGGCAAGTTGATGCATTCGTCTTTTGGTCTTATGATCAACCGTGGGTTTTGTGTTACGGTTCGCACCGGCCAAAGCTCTCGCTCTATTATACACACAGTAATTGATAGTCCAGAGGTCGGATTTTCCGAAAAAATGTACACGAAGCTCGTCATCCATTTCAGCCAGATCTTTAGGCTTGAGAGAAACCTTGGTGCTGATGTTTCTCCGGTTCATAAAGCATCGCTCTTCCTCTATTGGATGCCTGCGTCGCTGCGAAATGTGCGATAGCTCCGTTTGTTTCTCGCATCACAGAGCATGAAGCCATGCCATGTAACCCCATTCAGGGGCCACATTCGCATTGTAGCACTCTAGCAAGTCGTGATTCAGTCGTTTCGCCCAAAAGTCGCGAGATCCCGCTGATCCATTACATTGAATCCATTTTAATTGGCTCCCCCAGCTCTAGATTGGTCAGCATTGTTGGTTGACCCATTTTCGGGAGCCCTAAGCAGTCTTTTTTTTTAACCGCACTTATTACTACTATGTTTTGTGTTGTGATTGTTGTTCCCACGAGAAGCTAGGGAAAAGGGGTTCGTCCAGCCTTGTAGAGCCCCGCATGCAAGGATAAGGCTACGTACTCTGAGAGGTCGACCGGTATCCCAGAGTCACCGTTCTAGACACCTCACCCAGGTGCCATTCAGCTTTCAGCATGGTTTGCTTGGGGGTTAATTCCGTCGGGACTACCCCTGTACAATTGTCCGCGACTAGCTATTTATTTTTGTAACCGTATTCAGCAGAAACTCTTGGTACAGGGACCGTCTATCCGCAACCCGAGGACGCGTTCGGTGGCTTTGTCATAGGCCCGTCGGTTTGATTCTAGAGAAATCAAAACCGAACC